>NW_016107999.1:431027-441332 GCF_001604975.1 Cebus imitator
AAAAAAAAAAAAAAAAAAATCCTGAATTGGATATTTTTATCTTCATTTGAAGTCCAGAAAAACTAAGTAACTTGACCACAGGCATGCAGCATCTTAGAAGTAGAGTTGGGATTTGAAAGCAAGTCTCCTGAATGCTCCTTCTTGTGGGTTGAGGGACGAAGTCCTCGTTGCCTGTGGGCTGCTCTGGGTGTCAAACGGAAGTCCCTCTCCCCTCCCCACCCCACCCCACCCTTCCCAGGGCCTGGCTTAGTAGATGCAAAATCGTGAGGCTGAACATGGGCCGCCCCTGCCTTGCTCCGTGGCCACCTCAGCCTGGTGTGTGCTTGTGTCTCCTCAGGAAGCCAGCACTGTCCCGTACTTCATGTTCCAGCAACCTCCTGAGCTGCTACAAGAGACTGTGGGGGCTCAGGTTCCTTTGGAGACATATGGGAGGCCCCTCGGAGGAGCCGTCGGGGGAGCCACTCTCTGAGGAGTCACAGAAGAGACCTCCCTGGAAAGCGATGAGGACGCCGCCCTCCCGGGCTGTCTAGACCTGGCCCCAGGACACTGAAGATACTGCTCCTGGTCCCCAAGATGTGACTCCTGGAGCTCCTAGGGACCCAGTCTCCAAAGCCACCAAGGACTCACCCTGGACTGAGTGTGAGGGCTCCCAGAACACACAGCTGGGTGTGGGGTCCTCAGGTCTAGGGCAGAACAGCCTATTCTGTGTTCAGCATTCCCAGACGGGCATGCAAGACTCCTCTGGGCCCAAGTGGGCCGAATCCCATAGGTTCCAAGCTCACATTGGTGCTGGCCCTGGGAGTCATGAGCAGAGACGGTGGGACAGACAGGGATGCGTGCACATGTGTATGCATGGGTGCATATGTGTAGGAACATGCATGACCTCTGAGCAGGGCAGAGGGTATTGCAAGAAAGCACTGGCCTCTCCCTCCTTCATGGGTTCTGCAGGATGAAGGAAAGGAAAGGAAAAGACAGAAAAAGGAAGGACGTAGCTTTTAATGAGCACCTACTGTGTACCAGGTGCTTCCCCGGCATGAGCTCTCGTAACCCTTATAGCAGCAACATGAGTTTACGGCAAGGATCACTACCACCCTGACTTTACAGAGGTGGAAACAGACTCAGAGAAGTGTGGGACCTGTCCAAGGCCACTCAGCACCTAGAAAGTGTGCCTGGCACGTAGGAGGCATGCAAAAATATTTGTTGAATGGGTGAATGAATGAAAGGATGGGTGAAAAGCCGGCCCTCAAGCCCATACTCCTGACACTGCACTACCCCGCCTCTCAGGACAGAGGGCAAAGATTTCCTTGACTCCGCCACCTTCCTCCTAGCAAGGCTTACAGCCCCAGGCTCTGGGGTTCCTGCTACAGTATGACCCTCTCTGGTGCTTGCCATCAAGAAGCGGTGTGTGGTGGACTTGCTGGGGAGAGTGTCTGCAGCCAGGCACCATGGAGGGAGAGGTGGAGGCTGAGGGGCTATAATGGTTATGAGTGGGGGATTTGGGCCCCAGCACTGTCTGCTGGCTGAATGACCTTGGGCACATCATCTAGCCCCTCTAAACAGCTTTTGAGTCCCCTGTCCAAGAGGGTGGGCTCCCTGTTCCTATTTACAGGATCCGTAAAGAGACTCAAAGAGATAGGGTAGTGCCAGCCCCAGAGAGAGGGGGCTGTGAAGGGCCTTCTGCCACCAGGGCTTCTCAGTGGCATCTCCTGGCTGACCCTGACACTCAGTGTTCCTTGGTTTCCAAGATGCCCCGTGGTCTTCCCCCTCCCTGACATCCTTGACCTCTCCTTTCTGTCCCCTTTACAACTCATTGTCCTCTTCCTGCCATCAGATGTGGCTGTTCTCCAGGCTCAGTCCAGAGTCCTCTCTTCTCACTCAACATCTCTCCCTCTGTGACCTCATCTGCACCCACAACTCCAGTTACAAGGCACGAGGTTCGGTTACGAAATCGCTCACAGATTTATGACTGCAGGCTTGGCTCCTTCCGGGAGCTTGAGACCCACTGCCGCCTCCGCAACACCTCCACCTGGGAGATTCAAGGGCGCTCTCCCTCAGCGTGTCTGCAGCTGTGAGCCTACCTTCCCCCTGCACCCGCCCTGCTTCCCAGCTCCCCTTCTCACACCAAAGCCTTCACAGGGTGAGGGTCCACCTTGCCACGTCCTTTTGCCTCAGTCCTCATGGAGTCCTGTCTCCACCATCTGCTGGCTTCTTCCCATCTATCTACTCTGTGTCACTCCACCCAGGCACCATCGTCCCCATCAGGACAGCTGGAACAGCTCAGCACTTCCACCCCCACGCAGTCCACCCTCCACCTGACAGCCAGAGTGGGCCATGCCAGAGCAACCCAGGTCATGCATCACAGGTGGATAAAACCATCTTCAACCTGGCCCTCAGGCCCTGTGTGCTGGGACCCTGCTGGGCCCTCTCCAGCCTCCCCCTGCACCAAGCCTCCTCCATCACTTCACTCAGGACCTGCTGTCCTTTTCCTTTTGGCTTGATTAACTTGCTCTACCCATTCCATGTTCAAAGCTGTTTCCATGACTAAATGCTCCTTCTGTCCATTTCAGTGCTCTGAACTGTCACTTCTTCAGGAAGCCCTCGTTGACCCTCCACACCAGGCCAGGCCCCTGCCACAGCCCTCAGACCTCTCCTTGGAAGGCACTGGCACGGCTGTGATGTCACAGCTGTTTGTGTGACTCCTTGAACGTTGTCTGTCTCTCCTCCTCACGAGGCCGTGGGTCCTGTCTATTTCCAGCGACCACTGTCTGTCTAGCCCCTAGAGGAGAGTTTGTTACATGGTAGGAGCTTAATAAATACGTGTTGGATGAATGAGCAGAGGAAAGAGACAGTGCAGAGAGCGGACAAAACAGATGCTTTCAGCAGTGTATCTGCCAACAAACCTAAAGGCATGATTTGCCCTGGTGACCCCCAGAGGTCCTTAGTCTCTTGGCTGAATTCCTTCTGGAATCCCGGAACCACCTCCTTGGAAGGTTTCCCAGGAGTCGAGGCAGGCGGGTCTCTCAGTCATGGCCACATGACCTCGAGTGAAAACAAACCAGTCTGGCTGATCACAGACTCAGCTGTTCACAGCTCTGGCCCGAGGCGCTCACGCACCACCCACCACAGCAGAGGACGCCTCTACGTCTGTCTCTGGGCTGCCTCCACCTTCTGCAGGCCTCCTGGGGCCTCTGCTGGCTGCAGAAGTGGGGTGCATGCTGCCTGGAGGAGGAACATCTGTGGTGGGACCCCAAATCCATGTTTGTGTTACCATCGTGTTCCAATAAAACTATCGAAACAGATGCTGCCTCACGCTTTTATTTTTTAACTTCCTGGTGAGGAAATGCTTCCCAAACTTCATCATACGGTGTCTGGATTTAGAAAAAGAGTCATGTTAAAATGCTGGGGTAAAGGCCAAATTAAAAATTGCCTTGAAAAGTAAAGACGTTTTCCAGAAGCTAGCTTCATCTTAAAGGGCCACACCAGAAGTGAGGGAAGGGCTGGTCAGAAGGACCCGGAGAGCCAGGTAGTTGGGAGGAGCTTGGTAAGTGTTCCTGGAGTGGAATAGTTCTGAAATTGTCAGATGCAGAGACACCTTTTTTACGTGGGAGAAAGAGGAATCTTTAAAATGGAAAACCTGCCAATCAAGCAAGCCCACAATAGAGAGTGGGTGGATGAGGCGCAAGTGAAAACCAGGTCAGGAGAAAATGCACGGATTTTGTGCAAGGAATGAATCCCAGAGCTACCAACAGAAGAGTTTTGGGGAGGAAGGAAGGGAGCAGGCCAGAGTTGAGGATGATGTTTGATCACCACAGTGTCAGCTGTGAGCCGAGCTCCCTGGCATGGGAGGGAGGAGGCTGGAGGTTGAAGAATTCTAAGTTTCCAGCCCTCCAAAAGAACACACTAAGACACACCTTGACAAATTTTCACAAGAAGCGGAGAAGACATTGTGTGTAAATCAAAGCTTACGGGAACTACTCTGCTCAAAATGAGATTTTATACATATTTAGGGGAGAAAAGACAAAGCTGGAAGACTTGGGAAAGGTGAAGGTGGTAAACTGGGTTGCGGATGATGCTAAACAGTCCTGAACTGAACTGCAGACCCCTGAGTGACAGCCCGGGTGTGATGAATATCAGGGCTCTTTATAGGCAAGCTCTTTATAGGCTGGGGCCTGGGAACTGCAATGCCCAGAATGCTGTGGCAGCAGGCGCAGATTCCACCAGTGGGAGTCAGAGAAGCAAAAACCAGGATCGCTAACTAGGCAAAGGGAAATGAGGTTGCAGAGGGGGAAGGAGACCAGAGAGTTTTTGGGAAGCTACCAAGACTCGGGATATGAGGCCCAAACAGGCTCCATGGGCAGGCTGGAGGCTTGGCGGCCACATTAGGAATTGTGTCTCTTCCCACGAGTCATGGGAAGCCTTTGAAAGGTTTTCAGCAGAAGGGGCTAAAGGCATTCAGTCTCCAGCAGAGAAAGTAGATCAGGGGGAGGATTGAGGGCAGATCTTGGGGGTGGACAGGAATATTCTATGAGCATCTTTGCTCACTGCAGACCTCAAGCTACATCTGGGAACCCAAAGGAATCAAAGCTCGTGCCCACCTGAAAGATGGGCATGCACCTAAATGTAAAAGGGAATGAGGGAAGGAACGAGCTGTGGGGAGAGCAGGGTGGCTGCGGCCTCGAGGGAGGCTCAGTGCGCGAGTGTGGGAGGAAGTGGATCCAGCAGCCAGCTGCGAGGTTCTAGAGGAAAAGGCTGCTGAGTACCCCAAGCCAGGTGGTGTTTAAACCCGGTTTAGATGCAAGGTGGGTGCTGGGGAGTTGCTCGGTAGCCACACTGAGGGGTGGTTTGGAATCCCATTCTACTCACGGCGACTGAGCCCCAGCAAAGCACCCTGAAGTTCACCGTGGCTTGGTGTGACCCTCAGGACTGCTGTTGGAGGGAGAGTTCACCATCCTTACTGTTCAGATGAGGGAATGGAGCTCGGGGAGTTCAGGTGGCTCTCCCCACATCACACAAGCTGGGGTCACACATTTCCCACTGGAATTCCAGCATCCAGTGAGAATTCAGGAGCCTCAAGCCTGCAGGGTGAATAGAAGGAGCACCCTTCCCAGCTGCCAAAAGACCTCGGGGGCTCACAACTCGGTATTTTGGAGGTCTTTGCAGAAGTCAGTGCCGTGTCTCTGACCTCATTCAAGGTCACAGAGCACAGAGTGCTTCTCACGTCCTGAGATGTCACCCGGCGAGCCACTGCACTGACCTGGCCTGGCCTCAACCCTCACTCCATGGGCCATTTGGGGCATTGCCAGAGTTCTCATGCACCCGGCGGCCCTGGCAGGACTCCCACCATGGGCCATTGGGGGCATTGCCAGAGTTCTCATGCACCCGGCGGCCCTGGCAGGACTCTCAAGGAAATAGGGGCCCAATACGACATACAGCCTGGGCCACGTGGCTCCCAGATAAACCTGTCCGTCACTTTCCACTGACTTTTACAAGCCCCTTCCTGTATCCAGACATGATGCCAGCCCTTCTACAGGCACCATTTTGTCTCTTCTGCAGCCAGCCATCCCAGGTAGAGATTAGCATCCCCACAAGCGGTTAACAACTCTCAAATTAACAGCCCGAACAAGCAGCGTATCTGGGGCTCCAACCAGATTTGCTTGTCTCTAAGGTCCAGATCTTTTCTTTATATCTTTATCTTGAAATTAATTTTTAAAGACATAAGTGATACTAGGCATACAATCTCTTTTTAAAATGGAAACATTACAGAGAAAGGTAGAGTGCATTTGACATCCCCCCCCCCGACGCCTTTTTTCCCTAGCAATTTAGCATGAACTATGCTAAATGTCTCCATGCAGCCACTGTCACCCTGGTTTGCTGCATGGTGTTTGGTTCAGTTTTATTTGTTTCTTTTTTTAACATAAAAGATATACTGCCCCTCAGGAACCAAACTCAACAGTATGTCTTCAAGTTTCAACCAAGCTACCACATAAAGATCTCCCTCATTATTTTTAGCCACGGTGGGGGGGGGGGTGTTCTGTGGTATTGGTAGTGGCAGGTACCCTACAGTTTAGCTGTATTCCTAGCCACAGACATTTGAGTCATTTCTATTTTTCGGCTGTTTAAACAGTGACATGCTGATCATCTGACAATGTTTCCTCATGCACATGTGCAAGTGCAGTTTTTGGTTGTGTGCGTGTGTGCGTGTGTGCACGCGTATGTTTAGCATAAGCATACCTGCAAGTATCTTTCTGGATGTGGCATGTGCGTGCTGCCAAACAGCCCTCCAGAGAAACACAGCATGTTCACACTCCCACCAGCAACACTGGGAAGAAACTGTCTCTTCACAGCTTCAGCATCCCACCCGTGCCTTGTAGTCCTTCTAGGCCTTCTAGAGATGCCCTACTTCCAGGGCAGGACAGAAAATGTAGGTAGAAGAAATACTCAGACCTCTCTGAGGCTCACCCCAGGCTCTCCATGAGCTCTATCAAGTTCGGCCTTCCTCCTCGGATCTCTGTGGAGGAAGCCAGCCCTGCCTGAGTCACCCAGATATTAGCGGCGGTATCAGCTAAGAAGGGTCACAGTAGTGCTGTGTAACAAACATCCACAATACCTCCCAGCATATGGCAGTAAACATTTATTTAGCTCATTCATCTGTAGGCATCTCCTTTAGGATGGGCTCTGCTGGGATGGTTCAGCATTGCTTCCAGTGTCTCCCGTGCTCTCCTGGGACCAGCAGGGACACCCAGGCATGTAATTCTCTGGGAAATGGCAGGGATATAAGAGAGCAAGCCCAGAAACACATGTGCATTTCAAATTTCTGGGCATCTCATCTGCAAACACACCATGAGCCAGAGCAAGTTCCGCCGCCGAGTCATGGATGGAGCAAGTAAATCCTCCTCTCCACTCTTCAGTGGAATGAGATGAGAGGTGAATAACTATCTAATCCACCACAGAAGCCAGGCCAGATATGAGCTGAAATCTGCCTGACACCAGAGTCCTGCAGAATAGGAGTCTCAGGATGGAGACACTGTCCCCAAGTAACTGGAAATGAGGTCTTTAAGCTCCTCAACTCCCCACTACTGAACCTGCCTTCAGGCTCCTACACATGCCACAATGATTCTCTACCCTGCCCCACAGTGAGATCTCCAGGACTCAAACCTGGGCCTTGGCACTGCTTGGCTGTGAGCCTCTCAGTGTTCCACCCCCACCACCACTGCCCACCCCCGTGGCCTGGCCCTGCCTAATTGTCCAGGCTCACTCACACTCCTCCGTGTGCTGTACTCTCCTCTCTTGCTCAGGGACCCAGCCTCTCGTGCACACTCTCACTCCATGGTCATGTCCCCTGCAGAATTCCTTTCCCAGGCATCCTTCAGATCCCAGCTTGGGCCTCATTTCAAAGTGATCCCTGTACCTGTTCCCAGAATAATTCATTACTTCCTCCCCTGGCACACCCCTCTGTCCAAGACACATATCACAGACATCCCAGAGGGTCTAACTCAGATGCTTTCAGGGGCCACCAAAGCTCACTGGCATAAGAAAAATAGAAGAGGTTGCCTAGCAATTCACAACCAATGTCCCTGCTGTTGATCTGCACCCCAGACATGCTAATTGCACACATGTCCATATGACCTTGGCCAAAAGGGACCACAGTAACTCTGCTGGACGGTAATGCTGCCACCTGGGACTGTGGGCCCAGAGTCTATTTTTCAGGAGAAGACATATATTTGGATATTTATTGTGGATATTAGAGGGGTTAATATTTGTAAAGCTCTAAGAAGGATGCTGGGGACATAGTAAATGCTGTATACATATTAAAGTAAGTGGATAGATGGAAGGAAGGGAGGGAGAAAGGAAGGAAGGGAGGGGGAGGATAAATTAGATAAGCCTCTCTTTGAAAAGTTGATTAATTGAAAAAATAAATCATTAGTTGGGTCCGGTGGTTCGCGCCTGTAATCCTAACACTTTGGGAGGCTGAGTTGGGCAGATCGTGAGGTCAGGAGTTCGAGACCAGCCTGTCCAGCATGGTGAAACCCGGTCTCTACTAAAAATACAAAAATTAGCCAGGCGTGGTGGCGTGTGCCTGTAGTCCCAATTACTCAGGAGGCTGAGACACAAGAATCGCTTGAACCTGGGAGGCGGAGGTTGCAGTGAGCCAAGATCGCACCATTGCACTCCAACCTGGGGGACAAAGAGAGACTCCATCTCAAAAAAAAAAAAAAAATTAAAGCACTATACTGAAAGAACCAAGCCTTTTTTATTGGCCACATTTGACCAGAAAGCTGCCAGTTTGTGGACTCAGAAACAGAACTGCTCTGTTGCTCTGGGGGAGCCCCTAGAGGAGAGAGTAGGGGTGGGGTATGGCCCCTGACCAGAGCAGACACCACCAAGGATGTCCCTCCCTTTCCCTCTGCCCCCACCAACACCGCACACACACATCCCTCAGCTCTGGGGAAACTGGAGAGAGCAGGGAGACCTCAGAGGACAAGAAACACAGGGAGATTGGAAATCGCCTCTGTCTTGACCAGGCTTTCTCTGCAGAGTTCCAGAGAGGTCCCAAGAGCCGCCGGGACCTCAGA
The DNA here is from genome assembly GCF_001604975.1 of Cebus imitator. Lineage (NCBI taxonomy): Eukaryota > Metazoa > Chordata > Mammalia > Primates > Cebidae > Cebus > Cebus imitator. Next base: position 439,601 of record NW_016107999.1, read on the forward strand.
AAAGGCCTTCAGTGAGCCCACTCCTCCCATCTTCATCACCGTTGCCCTAGGTCAGGCCTCTGCCATACCTTTCTTGGACTCCCCACTAGCCTTCCCGTCCTCATTCCCTCCTCGTCCAATGTGTATGGACCCGTCCCTGTGCCCTAAAGGGCATCTCAGAGCCAGCAGGTCATGGTATCTGAGTGGCTTTGAATTCCAGTTGAGGGAACAAGTCACACACACGTTCCTCCATCCACCAATGGGGATAAGTGTGGTATCACACAGAGTTGTTGGAAGGTTTCAAATGATGTCATGCCTGCAAAGTGCTTGGCAAGATGCAACCAAAGAGCTTAGACAATGTCATGTGCTCAGTAAGCATGAGCTATTGCTACTGGCAAAGTACAAGCCATTGAGTGCTCTTCTGCTTAAATGCCTTTGTGGCTTTCATTACCTTTGAATGCAGAGCTGGCTACTTGACTTGGCATTGACAGCCCTGCCTGATCTAGCCCATGTAGCTTCCCTGCTCCCACATGGATGCAGTTTCCAGCTGGGAGATGTACACACCCTACTCTAAATGGCACATCCTTGACTTGTCGATTCTGAGCCTTCCAAATACCAAGCCTTTGCAGGCTTCCCCCCTCCCCAAAGGAATGGAGGTCCTCCACCAACCTTGGAGCTCAGTCCAGGATGTAGATGCCAAGTCAGGGCTGCTCTGGGCATTGAAATTGAACGTCTCTTAGACTTAGGGACAGTGGTCATTCTGAGTTGACTCCAAGATCTTCTCCCAGAGACCCAGCATTCATCTGATCTAGAGCCTGAGCCCAAGAGAAAAATGTAGGTGACTGACACAGAACCCTGGGTCTTATTCTCTCATCCATAACATGGTAGTACTAGGGACATTTTCCTTATGCTGTTTATAGCCCAAACTGCCTTTTCCAAAGAAGGTCCCTTATTGTTAACTAGGTCCCCTTTGTTCTGCTGTGCACCTGGATGAATCTGAAAATGCATTTATCTGCATAATAGTGGGAGAAGAATTTGGAGTTTGTGAGATACAGTCTGGGGTAGCAGGTGGTGAGGAGGAGGGATGAGAAAAGAGAAAAGAGATAAAAGTCGCTAGGATGGGGACAGAATGAAGTTAACCATGTATATTCCCAAAATGACACTTGGAAGAAAAGTGAATGCCTCATATTCATTTTATAGTTGTACACACTGATATGGTGTAAACCCTTCTCCACCTCTCCTCCTACACAAAGATCTCCAGGAGAGACCATTGCACTATGAGTATTTTGGCTTTGGTTGGGGGCGGGGGTAGAATCTGGGAAGGTGGTGGAGTTTGGCATCTGGGCCCACATAGATCACAACTGAAGGGACCCTGGAGGAGGCAAGTTTCCATAGGCAAAAAAGACCAGGTGCTCCGGATCCTTTGAGAAGTCACTGGAATCTTAGGAAGGCTGTGGTCTTCCTAGAGGGTAGTGAATGAGTGAGATCAAGCCAACCTTGTCCAGATCTCAAGGCATCAGGAGATCACAGACCCCATTTTAGTTACACGAGTTTAATAAAATCTATCTGGCCGGGCGCGGTGGCTCACGCCTATAATCCCAGCACTTTGGGAGGCCGAGGCGGGTGGATCACAAGGTCAAGAGATCTAGACCATCCTGGTCAACAAGGTGAAACCCCGTCTCTACTAAAAATACAAAAATTAGCTGGGCATGATGGTGCGTGCCTGTAGTCCCAGCTACTCGGGAGGCTGAGG
>NW_016107999.1:441453-484958 GCF_001604975.1 Cebus imitator
AGCGAAACTCCGTCTCAAAAAAAAAAAAAAATAAATAAAAAAAAAATAAAATCTATCTTACAGGTTGTGTTGAGGATTAAGAGATGATGAATGAAAGCATTTGATACATAATGATAACATTATTTGAGGTGAATTTTCTTTGCAGTTGTGACTCCCTCCAATGCCAGAAACAATACTATAGAAATGTCCAATTTGAAGATTTAGGTCTCCGGCAGCATAAAATGCTAAAGAACTGGGTGGATCTAAGCAGGTGTTCAAATAATTTGAAATCTCTTAGACTTGTATTGTGTATGAGAGGTAGAGGGGTGAGGACCCTCTCAGTTCTTGAAAACTGTCTCCTCTGAAACATGTCACTAAAGACAGGACCGGCCCAAGCTGAGTTAGGGTGTGAGCCAGCCAGATGGTGGGAAGCCCTGAAACATCATAGAAATAAATCACACTATGCTAACTCCAGTTTCCAGGATTGTTCTTCTCTCATAGCCGGAGAAATGTTCTTTGGTCCCCACACTTGGCCCTGTAGGGAACTTTTCCAAAATCCCTTGTGCTGACCATTTTCTGGAGTGTTTTTTTGATTGGGATATAATTCACATACCGTAAAATTTGCCTTTTAAAGTGTACAATTTAATGTATTTAGTATATTTACAAAATTCTGCAATCATCACTGCTAAATTTTGCAACTTTGCAAAATTTTGTATCATCCCCAAAAGAAACCTCACACTCATTAGCAATGACTCCCCAGCGCCTGACAATCATGAATCTACTTTCTGTCTCTGTGGATTTACCCACTCTGGACATTGTGCCACACATAGGCCATCAGAGCAAGCTTGGAGCCCACAGTATCCTCGCTGAAATACAGGAACCCAGTAGTTCATGCCATCAGGCTACTTACCAGTAAAATATAATGCATTGTCTAGAGCTAAAACCCTTTCCTGTGCTTCCCACTAACTTCTTTGATTTGGATACTCCCCAAATGAAACTAAGGAAGGAACAAAAACCACAAAAAAAAAAAAAGAAATGTTTTTCTGAGTATTTTCTGAGTACTGACTCCACTGTGACCATGGAAGTAAACAGGTAAGTGACTTTGTTTCTGTATATAGGTTTTGTTAACAGAAAAATCAGTTTTTCCCTGACCCTGCTAGATTAATATTGAACAAAGATTGAAAGACATAGATCTGAAGAAATGCCAAACCATTTACCTCCCTGGGAGCCTTGATCCCAGCAAAGACTTATCCCAGAAAAGCCCTTTTCTCCCCCTTTGTATTGTTAAGAATTTTTACCCAAAACAGGAAGAAACCTAAAAGGTGATGGCATTTCCTTTGAATATCACATGGGGGTCCTATCTAGCAGACCTGCCCAGGACTATCTGATTTTCCAGGGGAATGTCCCCTGTGTTTGACTTACTGTTTACTATTGATTAGGGCCCAGACTCTGCAAAGTTACATGTTAACTTGTAGAAGATTAAGTTGCAAATAGTACCTTTTGGCCCATTAGAAATGCAAATGGTTTCTGTCCAGTGGGAAAGGTACTGCCAAGGGTTATAATTATTGTCCTGTAGGACACTGACCTATTTGTGTCTAATTCAGCAATCCTATCCCAAGACATTCTTCCACTGATGGTCTTTAACTGTTTCTCAGATTATTTTTTGAACCAGCTCTTTCTACCATCCTACTTGTTCTCTCATTAATGAGTTAAATTGTTCTGTGTCTCGTGTTGACTATATATCTGTGTGAGTCATGTGTTTAATCTTTTGAACAGTATGCTTTAATGAAATCTTGGGTTCTAACCACAGCCAGTGGGCAGGGACGCCCCCTGCTGGCAGGGCCATTTTATCCATTACACATCATAAGCACAAGCTTTTCAGAAGCTTCCAAAGATATTTGGGACCTGAACAAAAAAAAAAAAAAAACAGAGGCTTTAAAGCATGAAAAAAAAATGCAAATTTAAAATGAGTTTGCATTTAATTAAAATCTACAAAATGCAATATTTTATTTTATTTTTATTTATTATTATAATCATTTTTTGAGATGCTGTCTCGCTCTGTAGCCCAGGCTGGAGTACAATGGGGCGATCTCAGCTCACTGCAACCTCTTCCTCCCCGGTTCAAGTAATTACCCTGCCTCAGCCTCCTGAGTAGCTGGGATTACAGGCACCCACCACCACACCCAGCTAATTGTTTTGTATTTTTAGTAGAGATGGGGTTTCATCATGTGGGCCAGGCTGGTCTCGAATGCCTGACCTCAAGTGATCCGCATGCCTCAGCCTCCCGGAGTGCTAGGATTACAGGCATAAGCCACCACTCCCAGCCTAAAATGTAATATTTTAGATGTCTATAAAGTATAGCTTGTCAACCATAGCTCAGCTCAATTCACAATTACGTAAAAAATATCTTTCATATGGGATATTCTGAGTGTTTACAATGTCTGTTCGGAGTTCCTCAACACAAAGGGGGAAGGCAAGTTCTGTGCATCATGTTTACTTAACATGAAATGAAAATGAAAATAGGCATGTACATAGGGGCATTTGCATGCAGGGGCATCAGCCAGCCCCATCTGCCATATTTCCAAGATGAGATTGATCTAAAACTATAGAAACCCCACTCCACCTGTCAAGGCCACTCTGGCTCTCCAGGATCTAGTGGGAGAGTGCGGGCATAATTCATGCCCTCTCCTGGCTCCCTGTGTCACCAAGATACTAGGCCATCTGTGTGGTGCCTTGCCCACACTCAAGGCCACTGGGCTCTTGATGCTAGTCAGCTGTCCATTCAGGCAGCAAGAGACCCGCCTTCCCTCTACACAACCCGCCAATCTTCTTGAGGGTGTGTGCTCATAGAAATCCCCTTCGGCTTTCCTGGTGACAATGGCCAGCTAATGAGCTTGGCTTTGTTGAATCCTTGCTGCAGGCTGTGAGAACCTAGCACAAAAAAATACTCTGGGTTTAAAGAACAGCTCTCCTTTGCTCTGATTTTGAGCTGCCTCTTGAGCAGTTCCTTGACCAGCTGGTATCATGGGTCACTACAAGGGGCGAGGAAGAGGTTTCAATGAGTCTTGCTTATCTCCACATCCACAGGACACAAACCATTTCTTGAAAGATTTGAATACTGATTTTGACAATTTAGAAGTATAAATTTTGGACAGCCATGGAAAACATTTCAACCATAAGAAACTCTCAGCCAGGCCAAAATTGCTTTTAGAGCCTTGGGGTGGGGATTAAGACTCCTGTGCTCTCAGTTCTGAAACCATAATCAGGCCAGCACTATTAGTGTTTACAAAACCAAATTCAATTTTGACCCCAGATAAGAAGAGAACACAGACATGCAAACTGCAGGCCTCAGGGCCTTTGCCAAGGGGAAGCCACACTCCTCACTGGGCCTCAAAACCCTGAGATAGGAGCTCTGGCTTCAGTTCAAGTTCTAAGGTAACCTTAGGGGGCCTGTTACTTCTTTATTTGTACCTTGGTTTTCCCATCTGTAAAAAGGGATGAATGATCAGGTCAGGATTGAATGATATAATGCAAATAACTCATCTAGCACATATCTAGTACCTAGCAAATGTATGTTTTCCAGGTCCCATAATTTTGAATTAAATAAAAATTTAATTCATCCTACGTGTCACCAAACAGTAAAGGTTTCCAGGTTAAGAAAAAATATATCTTGTGGTTTAATGTTTGATGAAGATCCTTTTTATGCCGACACCTTAATTTGGGGGGGGCTTACTCCACATCTCAATAACACACTAAGATATTCCCAGACACCACCTGAAATGACTCTCTCAAGTGTTAAATTCAATTGCAGTTCACAAGCTGACATAACATGACTGCCTGCAGAATCTGGTTAAACAGAAACATTGATTAGCTTTGATTCTGCAGTCTTCTTTTCATATTCTGGAATCAACTTTTTTTTTTTTTTTTTTTNAAAAGCAAGCAAGAGGACTGGAAGGAAGCCGACAAATCAGTGAGAAGGAGGAGGGTGTCCTGGGGTGAGATTATCAACAGCAGCAAGGGCGCGGAGGTCTTTCTGGGGATTGCTTAAATATTTACCCCAAATTTAAATAGAATGTGACTTTTAAAAATGGAAGGAATTAAAAATCCTTTATTTGGCAAAATCAAATCCATCATTATTCTTCCAAACCAGTGGTCTCAGGAAACACAAGTGACATGTTATTAGAAGAAAATGTAAATGTTTCATTTTTGTACATTGCTGCTGGGTGATTCCTGTTACCTTGTTATTTCCTGTATTTATTGCCGTGGCAAGCAGCTGTCAATCAGGGCTGCCCCAGCAGGGAAGCACCCTCTCACATTTAAATCCTTTCCTCTATCCTGAAAAGCCCTCCTGCCCAATGTAGAATGCAAACCTCCCCATTGCTCAGCCTTCTTTGCCCCTAGCGTGCAGACATGACTTAGAATATCCCGATCAAAGGCTCGAGCAACTTTGATTTAGAAATAAGCTCCTCTGAGCAGTGGGATGGCAGAATCATATGACAGTCCTATTTTTAGTTCTTTGAGGAACCTCCATACTGTTTTCCACAGTGGGTGTTTAATTTACACTCTCACCAACAATGTGCAAGTGTCCTCCTTTCTCTGCATCCTCACCAGCATCCATTATTTTTTGTCTTTGCGTTGAGACTGGGATGAGATGGTAGCTCATTGTGGTTTCTGCCGGGCAAGGTGTCAGAGCCCCAGCACCAGGAAGGGGTCGATTCATGGATTGCTTAAAAATACATATATACTGACAATAGTATAGGTTTGAAAAAGAAAGTTTATTAGAAAGGAAGAATGCTGCAAAAGGGTGCAACAGGGCACCTCAGCAAGACAACTGAGCAGGCGGCAGTGGGTTTTTCCTTAGGGGTATTTAAGGACCTTAAGGCAGGAGCTTAGGGTTGGTTGTAAAATGAGTTTTGGCATGACATTCCAGAGATGCATAGACATTTTAGTTACTTGTAAAAGTTGAAAGAGGCCTGGAACCAGATGCTGACTGTAGATACTAGGGAAGTCTAATTACTTCTAATTTTCTCCAGATAGGGAGTTTTGCCTCTGGAGGGCCTGTCTGAGGGTGACCAGGTGGTCTTTGCTCACTTCTAAATTATTCAGATAAGGAGCTTTGATCTCTGGGACTCCTCCAATGGTCACCAGGTGATTTTCACTCTCCTCAGTTTCTCTGTGGATTTCCGTGATGACAGACGTTGAGCATTTTTTCATATACCTGTTGGTTATTTGTATGTATTCTTTTGAGAAGTGCTTATTCTAATATTTTGCTTATTTTTAGTCAAATAATTTGGGCTTTTTGCTATTGAGTCCATCAACAGATAAATGGATAAAGAAAATGTGATATCTATATATACTCATATTAGTCCATTTCATACTGCTGTGAAGAAATATCTAACACTGGGTAATTTATAAAGAAAAAGAGGTTTAATGGACTCACAGTTCCACATGGTTGGGGAGGCTTCACAATCATGGCCAAAGGCAAAGGAGGAGCAAAGGCAAGTCTTACATGGTGGCAGGCAAGAGAGCGTGTGCAGGGGAGCTGCCCTTTAAAAAGCCATTAGATCTCGTGAGACTTATTCACTATGATGAGAACAGCATGGGAAAAACCCAACCCTCTGATTCAATTACCTCGCACCGGGTCCCTCCCATGACACGTGGGGATTATGGGAGCTACAATTCAAGAAGAGATTTGGGTAGGGACACAGCCAAACCATATCAATACATGATGGAATATTATTCAGCCATAAACAAGAATGAAATTGCTGTAATATGAATGTGACTAGAGGTTGTCATGTCATGTAAAACAAGCCAGGCACAGAAAGACAAAAATCACATGTTCTCACTCATATATGGGAGTGTAAAAAGTGGGTATCAGGGAGCTAGAGAGTAGAACGGTGGTTACTGGGGTCTGGGAAGGGGAGGGGATGGGGGGATGAAGAGAAGTTGATTAATGGGTACAAAAATACAGTCTGATAGAAGAAGGAAGATCTAGTGTTTGATAACTTAGTGAGGTGACTGGAGTTAACAATAATATATGGCATATTTCAAAATACCTAAAAGAGAAGAATTTAAATGTTCCTAACACAAAGAAGAGATAAATATTTGAAGTGATGGATATCTCAGTTACCCTGATTTGATAATCACACATTGTACACGTGTATCAACATATCACATGTACTCCATAAATGTGTGCAACTATTATGAATACATTTTTTAAAAAGGAAGGGAGGAAGAAGCTCCTCTGTGCAGGACAGAATGTGGTGGGCTCTGGCAGTAGCTGGCTCACCCCAGTGCACAGGCTTCCAAGGGCAGCCCCAGCTCCCAGCCAGGCCAGTCGTGCTGCCAATCCGTGAGCTTTGCAATAACCCCTATGCTAATAAATCTCTCCCTGCTTAACACCCAGCTCCTGGCCTGTAATATGTGTTCACGGAATTCTAATTACATGAATCTGCTTGGGGAGAAGGACTGGCTCTGCTCTGAGGTTCGTCTTCCTTACTAATTGGGAAGCCAGGGGCTGTGTCCTTCAGATGCTTTGCCAGAAACTGCTCAGCACAGATCAGGCCCCACTGAAGGTGGAAGACAGGGAGGAGGGAGCAGATGTGGCCCCCAGCCCTGCCCCTGGGCTGAGTATTATTGAAACCCCCCTTTTTTTGGTATATTCCTGGAGATACCTCATCCCTGCCTGAGAAGATTAGAACAAGGGGCCCTCCGAGGACCACCTTCAGACCCAGGCATGAGGAGCCTTGCTTTGGAAGACCTGGCCCTGTCCCTTCAGTGGCCCCTACAGGGTCAGGAGTCTGTGGGCCACCCTGGCTCCCTTGTAAACCACAGTTGCAGGAATTGGGTCCTGGATTTCCTTGGCCAAATGGTGCTAAAACCAAATTCCTGGGCCTCTACAGGCTTGCCCCCAAATCCAACCTCTCAAGGGTGGACCATGAACATGGCTAGGCCCAGGGATTGCTACTTATGAGGGGATATGGAGTTTTAACCATTGGGCATGCGTAAGACCTGGGGTGTATGGGGTGGAGCCCAGGTGAGAAGAGACAGAGCAAGGAGGCCTCCTGTCAAGGCCTAGCTCTCCGCCCCATGCCATATTCTGGTGCAGAACACCAAGGAGTCCAAAGATTCCAGATTTGAACCTGGCTTTCTGGGTAGTTTTAAAATTATACTTTCTCAAGATCAAAACATAGAAGCTATTTAATTTAATAATGTGTCTATGTACCGGTTACCTATGGCTGTGTAACAAATGACCCCAAAATTTAGTAATAAATTTTAAAATGACACACATGTGTTATCTCACAATTTGTGTAATCAAGAATCTGGAAACTGCTTAGCTGGGTTTTCTGCTTCACAGTATCTTGGGAGGCTACAGTCAAATCTCAGCCTGGGATCTACAGTCTCATCTGAAGGCCCAACTAGGGCAGGGTTGGCAGCTGAGTTCAGTCAGAGGCTGGCTGTCAGGCAGGCTGGCCTCCACTCCTTGCCAGGAGGAATCTTCTTCACCAAGGCATGCATGCCAAGAGGCATCATGAGATTGTAACAGAAGTTACCATTTTTATAACCTACTCATGGAAGTGACACCCCCATCACTTTGTCTTGCTCTACTGGTTAGAAGCAGGTCTCCAGCCAGCCTACCCTCAAGGAGAGGTAGTCATGCAAGGGCAGGAACATCAGGAGGTAGAAATTGCTAGGGCCATCTTAGGGGCTGCCTGCCACCGCCTGCTTGATTTTTGACTTGTTAAGTATTTAGATATGTGGGATGTGGTCCTCCTAAGCTCCACAAATCTTAAGAGCAGCCCTGCTCTTTCCTGTGAGACTCGCAAAGCACCTCCTTGCCAGACCTAAAATGTCCCCCCTCGGGGGCTCTAGCAGAATCCAAATGCATCACCTGACAGGCCCGGGGCTCTGCACTCAGAGCTCCCACTGAGAGCCAGCGCTCCCGGATCACAGCCCTGCATCCTGGACAGACAAGCAGAGCCCAGTTCAGAGGGAGCTTCCATGAAGGACAGAAATTGCCACCTCCAGCTCCAATTACCAGCTGAGCTAATTGCAAAAGTAATTGCAAAAATAATTGCAATTGAAGGGCCTAATTACCAGGCTGGGCCAGAGAAGCGCTTCCTCCTCGCCTTTAGGGGCTCCTGCTGCCTCCTGGGGACTGCAGACAGGGTGGGAATCCTGTTCTTGAGAGAACAAGAGGTCTGGCCTGTGTCCCAGAGACCAGATTGTCAGAGATAGACCAGTCCTCCTCCCCACGATAAAGCTCCCTGGGCCTGAGAATAGCCTCTCCCATTGGATTTCTGCCTTGGCCCTAGACTCGTAAGCCACCTGGCTCACTCCCCGGCTACCAAGGGCCAACAATTTTAATATTACGAGCGAGGGGCTCCTCGGCCCTGGCATCTGGGTCCTGGCCCTCTCCCTGCCCTCTTCTGCCCCAGGCACTGTCACCCTGGGACTGGGTCCCCCTCACTGGCCAATCCTCTTCTTAGGGCACCCCTATACTTCCAGCCTCTAGATCTCACAACTGCCCACAGGACCAGCCCCCTTGCAGCACCCACACCTGCCCAGCACATCTGGCCCAGGAGGCCCAGCCTGACCTGGCCCTGGGTTAGCTGCCCGGTGCATAGCTCAGGTTCTCCCACCTAACTGTGGAAAATATGAGGGTGGAATAGGGGAGGCCCCGGGTGACAGCACTGTCTATGCCCCCCATTAGGCCCCTCCACTCTCTCCCCACAGCCCCAAGACCAGCCGTCCACGAGCCCTATACCGCCAGCATGGTGCCTCCTCTGCAGACTGGGGCCTGGCAAGGTCCCTGTAGAGCCTGGAATCAGACGTGAGGACTGTTTGGCCGAGAAAGGCCAGGGCTCCCCTGGGCGAGCTCCTGTTCTATGCAAACCTGTCTCACTGGCAGGGACCTAACTCCTCCTCTGCTGGAAGCCTTCCAGTGGGGCCCACTGCCCTCAGGACAGAGGCCACCGGTCTCCTCCGCGCCGGCCGGCCCCTCTGCCTCTGTCTTTTGATCCTCTGCGGCTCCCTGCAGACTCCCCGGGGCTCCTGCCCAGGGCTCCGGCCCCACTGCCCTCCTGGCGGCTCTGCCTGCTCCGCATCCTCCGCACGCAACCCCGCCCGTCCAGCGGCAGAGCCAGGCTTGGTGGAGCCCCGCAGCTTGCATGATTTGGGGTGTATCTCCAAATTATGTACAAAAGAGTAAATGGGACAATGACGTCCAGAGTCCTAGAAAATGAGGATCCCTGAAGCTTCGGGCCATTGACTTTCAAGCAGATTTGCCTCCCCTCCCCCATCTGGTCCCAGTCCCCCTCCCTTACCTTCCTGGGACAGCCTTTCCCCGGCCGCGCCCGCCGCTCCCCACTCCCGCACGGCCTGGGGCCTTCCCCAGGACGCCCCGCGCCTGGCTTAGGACGCTCCAATCTCCCTACGAGGGCGTCTCTCTGTGGTTCTGATCTTCCCATGAGGCTGGGGGCCAGGGCTGTGCGGCGGAGTCATCAGCGTTGCAACCTGCAGAGTACAGGGAAATGAATTTCTTTTTTTTTTTTTTTTAGACGGAGTTTCACTGTTGTTGCCCAGCCTGGAGTGCAATGGCACCATCCTGGCTCACCGCAACTTCCACCTCCCGGGTTCAAGCGATTCTCCTGCCTCAGCCTCCCGAGAAGCTACAGGCATGCGCCACCATGCCCAGCTAATTTTTATTTTTAGTATACACGGGATTTCTCCATATTGGTAAGGCTGGTCTCGAACTCCCGACCTAAGGTGATCCGCCCGCCTTGGCCTCCCAGAGTGTTGGGATTACAGGCGTGAGCCACTGCGCCCGGTCGAAATGAATTAATGAATGAACTCTTTTCCCACAAATAAGCAAACACATGAACATCTGTTATATGGTCTCGCAGGCTTGAACATGCAGCCGTCCCAAAGCAGGGGCTGCTGCACCAGGAAGGTCTCCAACTCGCCCACAGCCACCAACCAGCCTTCAACGCCCACTAGTCTCCAAACCAGGGGGCGTCCAGGCACGAGAAATCCACCAGGGGGCAGTGCAGGACCACGAATACCTACCCAGCCAGCACCTGCGAGTAGCTGCCCTCCCTTACCCTGCAGAAACCATCTCTCTCTAGCGCCAGCATTCCTAGGCTCCCAGAGTTTCCTACCACTTTAAGTTAAACAGAAGAAGAGTGGAGCTGAAGAGTCAGGCAGATCCAGGATCAACCCCAGCGCTACCATTTCGACCCTGGCTGTGTGAATGTAGGCATGTTCCTTCCCCTCTATGAGCCACAATTCTCTAACCTGCAGGGTTGCCATGATGCCTGAAAATGATAACCTGCCAAACACAGGCTGGCTATTGGTTAATTCAGTCCCACTGTTTGATTTCCAAATGATACCATATTAACTCAACTTTAGCTTTAGGGGGAAAATGTTGCAAATGCCAACCCATAAGAAGGTTATGAAAAACTCTGGTTTAGTCTCTATTAAAGACATCCTGAATGGGTTATTGATTTCATTTTTTAAGGGGAATGAGAGAAAACAGGAGCAAACCTTTCTGGGTGCCAGTTAAATTTGTAGTTAAAAGTTTAGGATATGAGACACAGTGGGTACAGCAGAGCCCCAAGCCCTGACTCCCAGCCACTGGGCACTGGCACCCACCGTCCACTGGCTCTTTTCCTTACCCACAATCTGTGAGCTTCTGCAGGCTGTGAAGGGGACTGCTGCCTCTCTGGAACCCCAGTGGCTAGCTCACAGGAGGTGACTGAGAACCGCACACTGCATTGCTGTGAGGATGGCTTTGGGAAATTCTTTCCCCTGGTCATTTCAGTTTCTGTCTGTATCATCTGTAGTTTTGGCTACAATCCCTGAACACTGACTTGAGTGAACTTTATTGGAAAGATGTCAGGTAGCTCAGAAAAAAAATGAAAGCCGCAGGTCTGAGCTCAGCAAACACCAGAGCAGCTCGGGGCCAGGATAGAGAGCACTTTTTCTCTCTGCCAAGTTGCCCCCACTGTAATGAATGACTTCTGGTGGTCTCTCTATGATGCAGAACCCCTGAAATCAGGCCACCCCCTGGCCTGGCCTGGCCTGGCCTGGCCTGGCCTGGAGAGCACAGGAGAGATTGATGGATGTCCCAAGACAATGTCACATGCAACACGAAAGGGCAAGTCCCCCCAGTGAAGTGGGCAGAAAGGCCGGGTGGCCAAAGGTCAGCCAAGTTCATGATAGTTCAATACAGCAAGTCCAGGCTGAGACTCCAGCCCCCGTGACATTGATTCCCACCTTGGTTCCTGAGCCCAACCCTGCGCAGGGAGCTCAGAAAAGTGGGGACATGAGAAGGAGCAGGCAAGACTCTGCTGTTGGAGTGTGTGAAATCCACTGGGGAGGCTCGGCTCGGGGAGGACAGAGCAGAATGAGCAAGAGTAAAGGAGGGAGGCCCTCCCTGCAGCCAGGCAAAGTCCTGGCTGTTCATCAGTTTGCCAGCCACTTGCTGTGCAACCTCCAGCAGGTTCTCGGCTCCTCTGAGCTCCAGTTTTATCATCAGTAAAGACTCTTCTGGGCAAGCATACCTGTCCTCTGCAGTCCCACTGCCCAGCAGTGCTTTACTTATGAAGATTCTCAACACTGGGGTCACTGAGGACTCAATTGCCACCCACCACCATACACAGGCACACACACACATACTCACACGCACTCACCAGACCCCAGTGAAAAAGAGGCCCCTACACATCTCAGGCGACTAAATAGGACGTTTCTAGACCCAGGGAAGCTTGCCTTGAGTTGGCTCCCCCAGCTTATCAGCTGTGTGACCCTGGGCTTACTGGGAACGCTGCAGGCCTCTGACCCCAGCCTTCTGCTTGCAGGTCACGCCATAGATTCCAGGGTGGGCTATCCAGGGTGTGGGTGGCTCAGTGTGGCCCCTCCCTGCCATAGGCGACTGACCAAAGTGGACGTGAAGAATGCTAACCATACCCAAAGGTGGCGCTGAGCAAAGCCGCCTATGTTAGGCGATGCTAGCCGCTAGAGAAGCAGACCCACTGTATGCACACGCAACCTCAGTGGAAGTCTGCTACTTGTTCATGTGATAGTTCAAATCTGGAAAATCCTGCCAACCCAGAGAGGCCCCACATTTCTATTTTCTTTCACTTTTGCTTGCAGACTACAGAAATCTTGCCAGAGCGCATGTCTTTCTTGTAAGACCTTGCTATAAGAAGCAAAACACAGCAAAAACCAGTGTGTGTTTCTATGAGCAGAAACACCCACTTGCTTTCAGGATTTTCACCTCTTCCCCTGGAGCTGCCAGTTCCCTGGCCTTTGTCTTCCTTCTGCATTATTTTAGGCAATGAATGGCTCAACAGATGTGCTGCGGCTGCATCACACAAGTCTCCCACTTTCCACCTGGGATCTCTAGTCCTCGCTACTCACTGTCCACACCCTGGAGCCATGCCACGTGTTTAAGGTTGTTATGGCAACGCCCTTGCTTCAAGGTACCAATTCTTGTATTGATTAGAGCAACACAAGCTCCTGAAACAAATAGACCCAAAATGAATAAGGACTCACACATCAGAATTTGGTTTCTTCCTCACCTGGTGGTCCTGAGCCCGTGGTTGCAGCCATGGCAGTGGGAGGGCTCTCTTCACACTAAGCCACATACCAGGCTTCCACCCCGGGAGCCACCTTCCCTTGAGCACAAGGGCCTTGTTTTCATCTCTTCCAGACTCAGGAAGGGAAGAAAATGAGGGACACATTTGTTCCTTAAAAGCTTCAGCTCCAAAAGGGAACCCGTCCCTTCTGCCCACATTTTATGGTCCAGAACACAGAACTCAGCCCGCGGTCCAACACACTCCAAGCGAGGCACAAACCAGGAAGAAAAGAAAACAGATTCAAGGTGAGCAGTCAACCATCAAGAGGGAGGTCCTTGCTTTTCCTTGCGGGTTTCTTGCTGGCCCACCCCACATGGTTAGTGGCCCATCCAAGTCAGCAAGTGTTGACTTCGCTTCTGATGTGTGCAGGCCCGGAGCTGAGAACCAGCAACAGCACGGAATCAGACGCCATCTGTATCCAATGAGTTCATCGTCTAATGGACAGACCAGAGAAACATGTGCTTCCACCCCAGCAGGACCGGACAGAGAAGGGTGCTGAGAAGGTGTCGAAGGAGCACATGTTTGACTTCTCAGGGGAGATGGCATTGGAGCTGAAAGGTGCAGAAGTTGATCCTGTGGAGGAGGAAGGTGGAGGGTAGGTCTCAGACTGTGGCAAGTCAGCCAGCAGGTGCAGTGGGGTCACTGGAGGGGAGACCTGAATCCAGTCGGCAGATGCGACCTGGGAGAGGTGGCTCCATCTGTGGGTGATGAAGCAGAGGCCAGTGTGGAGCAAGATCGCCAGAAAGTAGGATGTCAGGTATGAAGCCATTAAGTTTGTGATCTGCTGCAGCTATAAGAGATCACAAACCTAATTGCTTCAAATAACACAGATGTTGGACCAGAAAGTACTGGAGACCAGAAGCCCAAAATGGGTCTCACAGAGCTAAAATCAAGGTGCAATTAGGCTGCATTCCTTCTGCAGGCTCTAGGGGAAAATCCATTGCCCTTCCTTTCCCAGCGTCTGGAGGTTGCCTGCATTCCTTGGCTTGTGGCCTCAGCCAGCAGCTGCATCCCTCCCACTTCTGCTCATCATCCCTTCTTGACTCTACTTATAAGGACAGACCCTTACGATTACATCAGGACCACCAGAGAAGTCGGGCTCGCCTTTCCAACTCTTGATTCTTAATCACATCCACAAAGCCACTTTTGCCATGTAAGAAAACACACTCACAGGTTCCAAGGACTAGGACATGAACATCTTTGGGGGTCATTCTTCAGCCTGCCCCAGCTGGTCATTCATGCCGGCAGTCTCCGAGAGAGTACAGGCAAGATGAGGAGCAACTGTGCAGAAGGCCAGATCACAGTGACAGGGAAGCCTGGAGCTCTCCGATGCATAAAGGAAAGATGGGCCAGATGTGGTGGCTCTGGCCTATAATGCCAGTGACTTGGGGGTGCTGGGAAAGGACAGTGTGGTCCCTGGCTAGGGTTCCACCCCTGCAGACTTAGGTGAGGACAGGCACTCCCATCTTCATGCCCAAATGTTGCATTTCTCAAGACCACCTTGGCCTGCCACGGCCCCCTCCTGGGCCTATAAAAAGCTGAGATCCTAGCAAGGCAGAGACACAAACGGCTAGACGTCACGAGGAATCCATCGGTGAAAGAAGATGCAAGTGGCTGGTCATCAAGAGCACGCTGGCGGAAGAGCACGCTGGCGGAAGAGCACGCCGACAGGCACCGGTAGGCCAGCTGGCCATCGACCGGCTCAACCACACAGAGTTAGGCCGGAGTGGCGGGAGAAGAGCCAGGCTGCACAGTGGCCCGACTTCAGGGGAGAACCATCTCCCTTCTGGCTCTCCCATCTGTTGAGAGCTGCTTCCACTCAATAAAACCTCGCACCCATTCTCCAAACCCAAATGTGATTCAATTCTTCTGGTACACCAAGGCAAGAACCTGGGATACAGAAAGCCCTCTGACCTTGTGACAAGGCAGAGGGTCTAATTGAGCTGGTTAACACAAGCCGCCTATAGATGGCAAGCTAAAAGAGCACCCTGTAGCACACGCCCACTGGGGCTTTGGTTGTAAAAATTCACCCCTAGACACTGCCTTGGCGTTGCATCCTTACAACCTGCCAGTCTGCATGCTCCCCTAGAGCAGCGGGCACTGAAGAAGTGAGCCACACCCATATGGCACTCCCTGTGAGGGTGACAAGGGAACGTTTCATGCTTTGCCAGCACTTTGGGAGACTGAGGTGGGAGGACCGCTTGAGCTCCGGAGCTCAAGACCAGTCTGGGCAACATAGTGAGACCCCCATCTTTATAAAAAATACAAGGATTAGCTGGACATGGTGGTGTGCGTCTGCAGTTCCAGCTGCTGAGGAGGCCGAGGTGGGAGGATTACTTGAGCCCAGAAGGTTGAGATTGCAGCCATCTGTAACCATACCACCGCACTGCAGCCTGGAAGACAGGGTGAGACTCTGCCTCAAAAAGAGAAGGAGGAGGAAGAGGAGGAGGAGGAGGAGGAAGAGGAGGAGGAGGAAGAAGAGGGGGAGGAAGAGGAGGAGGAGGGGAGGAGGAGGAGGAGGGGAGGAGGAGGAGGAGGAAGAGGAGGAGAAGAGGGGGAGGAGGAGAGGAAGAGGAGGAGGAGGAGGAGGAGGAGGAGTGGTAGTGGCAGCAGGAAGCATGACAGCAGGACTGGGCCCTGCCATGGACATCTGTATTTTCTTGCCATAAATCCACTTTCTTTCGGTAACTGCACTCCAGTTTTCCTGATTGAAATACTTCTGTACATTCTGAACCCAATGATCAGCCTGTGACCCAGTCAAAGTCAGTTAGAGCCAATTCTCCCTTGGCTTGGGGGGTGGGGGGGGTGGGCGTGGCCCAAGCCAGGGCAGAGAGGCCTTTCTTGGAATTCACTCTGGAGCTCCTGGGGAAGACACTGGTGCTGGGGGCCGCTTTGAGAGAGCCCCTCTGAGACTACACAGGAGGAAAGCAGACTTGAGTGATGAAAAGAGATGATGACAGCGTTTGGAAATCTGCATCTAGCTATGCAGAAAGCGAACTCTAGATTTCTCAATTATGTGAACCAAAAAAAGAAGAAGAAATCAGCTTAATCCCATTTCTAGCTGTCGCAACCAGATAAGTATTGACGAATCCAGCCCCTGGCACTGATCTCAGGTTTTGAGGCTCCCTGCTGTGTCTCTTCTCTTCCCCTGCCCCTCCCCTCGGCTCTTTCCCCATCCTTCAAGGCTGTGCTCAATGGCACCTTCCTAAGGAAGCCATCTCCGACTCAGATTCTCCCGTTCCCAGGTTGCCCTGGCCCTACTTTAGGGTCCCAGCCTCTTAGGGTGGCCTCCTCACCAGGGTGCCTCTTGCAGCCCCCTCGTCTTTCACCTCTTGGGTAATGGGTTGCTCGTCTTTTCTGATCACTTGCAGCCCCAGGGACATGACTTTCCATGGCTCTGTCAGAACCAGATGCTGAGCCGCGGGAGAGTCAACAGCGCCATCTGAGATCCAGGGAAGACAAGCATCGTTGGCCTTCGCCAGAAGTTGCTGTTCCCTGTTCTCAACAGGACCCCCAATGCCAACGTGGGGCTTCTCACCCTCTTCTCTGCAAGGCCAAGGTCACCCCCAACAGAAGAAATGAAATCATCAGGCATCCCCTCAGACACAGAGAATCAAGAAGAATCCTTGGAGGTCCTGGTGCCTTAGCTTTTCCTTGTCCCTGCCCAGTGGTGATGAGCACTGACTTGAATGCCTCCAGAGACAGGGTGCTCATCACCTCTCTGGCAAATCATTCTCTTGCTGAACAGTGGGTCCAGGTCTATGCCCCTAAACTTGCCTTTCCTCTGTCCCTCCAGGAATGCCTGGCTAGGTACCTCCCTTAACGCACTCCTCAGCACAGCCCCCAGCCCAACATTCCCTGGCCGTGCAGTGGGACTGTCTCTTGCATCCCCCACTCTGCTGCCCCCATCCACATTTCTGCAGGCCCCTCTCTTACTCTAAGTATTTCCACCTGTTCCCTGAGGAATCACCCAGCTCTAAGAGAAGGAAACAAGATTCTAGGTACCCCAGAGTTCTCAATTTCACCCTGGCTAAGCACATGACCACAGCTACGCCCCAGGAGGGAGGAGAGCAGAGCACCCCCACACTCAGGCCGCCACCTCCAGAGGGCTCTGAGCTCAGCCCAGGCTGTGGTGCTGGGTGGAAAGGAGCACATGGGCACTGTGGTCAGGCCAGGCACCCATGCCTCCCCACAGGTCACTCACCTGGGGCCCCCAGGCTGGGGGAAGCCAGGACTGCATTTCCTGGCATGGCAGCTCACTCTTATGCCCAGACAATGCCACTGAGCCTGGGGGAGGCAGCTTCGTATTGGAATCAGCGATGATCCTCATATCCAACTCCAAACACCTTGGCTCTTCAGAGCTTCTAAGCCCCTGTGATCCCTGGGCTGCATCTGGCCCCACAAGGCCCTCAGTAAATGCCTGAGGAAGAGAAGCGGTGGGAGGAAGAGGAGAAAGCATTTCTGAGTGCTGATGAGTGCCAAGGCCTTTTACTGACACCGCATTCACCCCGCCTCTCAAGACTGGGGTGGTTGTCCCCATTTTCAGAGAGGGACCCCGGTTCAGACAGGGTCTCCCAGCCAGTGAATTTCAGAGCGAGGACTTGAGCCCAGCCTATTTGATGCCTAAGCCACCCCACGCACTGCCTGTCTCCGCCCTTCCTTCCTGCACTGGAGTGCACTGCGCTGTGCCATCGCAGCCAGAGGCTGCTGCTGAAGGGACAGGTCTGGTAGCTGTGCAGCTTTGTCCCTCGGGAGGAAGGGTTGCTGCTGAGAGGGGGATGCAATGAAGAACCAGGGTCCAGGAGGGGCTGCAGCAATCTTCAGCTCAAAACGCCAGACTTCATGAGCCCGATTGCTTCTCAGGACTGCCTGGCAAGGCCTCTGCTCCACTCCAAATCCCCTCCTCCCAGAGGCCACCGCAGACCTGCACACTCATGCTCCCCATGCACGCTGGCCTCCCAGCTCGGTAACCCACCTGGGCACTGCCTGGCCAAGCCTGGCTCAGGGTCCTGTGATGGCAGGGGAGGGGAGGCTGTGTGGTCAGTTACTCCAGGAACATTGTTTGCTATTCTAGACACTGCTTACCAAGACTCCACCGTGTACATGGTAGGTTCCACCTGTGCAACTCTGTGCAAAGCGGTTCTCTCTCAGTCTCGGTTTCTTATTTGCAAAATATGACAGACTCTGGTGTCTGCATTAAAAGTTTGTTGGAGGAAATAAATGAGTAAGCCCTCACACAGTGTCAGCTGCTGTTACGACTGTATTCCTACTATACCGTTTCTAATCCCGACAACAACACAGCTAAAGTGGTACTGTTATTCCCATTTCACAGATGAGAAGACTGAGGCAAAAGGAGGGGCAGGACCCGGCTCAAGGTCCAGTGGAGAGAGATGCTGTCTTTACCGCATCATTGTTTCTGTTTGCCCAGTATCATTTTCACCCCCAGCAGCACATCCGGGCCAGGGGCTCGGGGGCCCATCAGGCCTGATCCTCCGTCCAGTAGGGAGATAAACAGATAGACAATTGCAATTCCAGGTGGTGAGAGCTGGTTGCAGAGCCCAGGGAGCTGTGGGGAACAGAGGAGAACCCCTCACTCAGCCTCGGGCCCTGGGGAGAAATCATGAGAGGCCAGCTCTCAGCCAGGCCTTGAGTAACTAGGACCCTATGAGGAGCGGTATCCCAGTTCCTAGGGAAGCAACTGGAACTGCGCCTGGCTCTTCCCCTTCGCCATGTGATTACTTGATTTTGAGGGAGTGCTTGTCTCTCTGAACGTCTTAATAGTGAGAGTCTCAGCAAGTGCACTCTGGCGGGAGTGAAGACTGTGTTGGTGTGGATGCCCCGCACTGGGGGGATCCATGGCTCTCAGAGTCTCCTCTTCCCTCAGTCTCCAAAAGCATAGCGAGCAGCTCCTACCCGTCCCACCTGGGACACAGGATCATCATTATCTCCTTTTACAGCTGAAGCTGCTTGGGCTGAGAGCTGACCTGACCTGCCCCAAGGTCACACGGGTTCTGAGCCAACTCTGCATTCACTGGGTGCTCATTAAGCGCTCATCCCTCATTTGATCCTCCCCACGTCTCTGAGAGGGTGGAGTTGTTTGCTTCCATCTCACAGATGAGGGAGTGAAGACCCAGGTGAGTTCTCAACCTGCACTAGATCCTTGAGGGTCGCTAGGACATGGCCAGGACATGGCAGCCTTCAGCCTTCTCTGACACTCCCTGCCCACTCCTGCCCAAGCACCTGTGCTGATGGCCCCACACAGGCCCCAGGACAGGCCCAGGGGTCAACACAAGCACCCCAATTCCATAAAGGCTTTAGGAGTTGACAGTTTGATGCCCAGGTCCCATTTTTCAGAGGAAATAAGCTTATCACAAGGGTTCAGGTTAGCTGTCAATAGGACAGTAGTGAACATGGTGGTTTCTTCACCAGTAAAACAGAAATAATAATGACCCTCCCTTCTGTGTCCATGAACCCAGCCCTGATTTCTTTCAGAGACCCATCCCTTGCCTCTCCGAGCCTATGAGGTCTGGAAGAGAATGAGCCCCACCCCCGCTCCAGGCATGGACCCAACAGGGCTGGCCAGTGTGTTACCATCCCTCAGGAGGGTTTGGAGCTGAGTCCTGGGACTCTGAGTGTCTATGATGGAGAGGAAGGGCTTTCTGTGGAGCTGTAGAGAGGAGAGGACGGAGCCAACGGCCACTGTGCCACGAGTGAGAGCCAACGGTGGAGACCAAGCCAGGAGGTAGACGGCGGTTCCAACGCCCTCCTTGGATTGTCTGGACACAGCCTCGGCTTTGGCTGAAGCACCTCGCCATTGGAATATTTAGTAACAGAAACCAGTAAATTTCTCCTTTTCTTTGAGACAATTTAAATCGGTTTCTGATACTTGCAACGTCAGAGACTTGACAAATACAGTAACCCAAAACGGAACTAAAATATCACATTTGCCATGAGAAAATACAAAAAAGCATTAACATTTTAATAGTAGTAATTAAACAAACAGGGAAACAGTCAAATTAAATAGGAGCATTTCGTTTATCTAGAAGGCAGCACTTAAGAGAACATTATTTATTTCGGGAAGAATAAGGAAGAATAGTCAGCCGCATGGAAGCAGAGTAGATGGTGGTTACTAGGAGCTAAGGAGTGGGAAGCGGGGGCTGTTCACAGGCAGAAAGTTTCATTTGTGCAGGATGAGAAGTTCCAGAGACCTACCATAGAGCACCGCGCCTGCACACAACAATACCGTATTGTACAACTAAAAATCTGTTAAGAGGGTGGATCTCATGGTAAGTGTTCCTGCCACGGTTTTTTTTAACCTGAAAAAATCTACTGAACTAGGGAAAAACAGAATAAGAAAGAAGATGAAGACTTCCAGAAATCTGAAGAAGGCAGTTGGGCACTCAGAGAAGACACCAGCAAGGGTGGAGTGCCAGCCGCATGCTAGGCGCTTGCTCAGCTGAGATTGTTTACACTTCAAACACCCAGCACTGCCGGTGGTGTTACAGCCACTGTCACCAGTGAGGAAATTGATGTTCAAAAGGAATAGACACTGAGCCATGCACACACAAAATCTGCATCAAGCTCCATCTCACCCCAAGTCCAAGACTATTTCCTCATCACATAATTCATTCAACAGTCATATATGAAGGACATATGTACTACCAGACCCTGGGATGGCTCTGTGGTCATCATGTGAACATCCTAGAAGGAATCCAAAAGAGGACATTAGTGGTGAAAATCAAGGCCAGCAACCTCAGACAGGAGGCTCCAGAGGCTGCCTCCATCCCCAATTATTTCTGGGGTCTCCAAGTACAAGGTGGAAACTCAAGACCTCTGACTACAGGAGCTATTTATGTCTTACTGAACCAGCACACCCTCTGGCCCTGGGCCAGCATACCTTCTCTCTCCCTAAGACTAGCACATCCTCTTGCTCCAAACCAGCACAGCCTCTATCCCAGGCTCAGCACACTCTCTTTTCTCCCAGGCCCAGCATCTCCTCTGGCCCTGGAAAAAGCACATCCATTGTCTCTGGCCACCAGCACAACCCCTGTCCTTGGCACGGATGCAGCCTCTGCTCTTGAGAAAAGCATTAACAACCTTGCCTGAAAACCTCTCAACTCTTCCTTACATAAACAGGAATCCCTTGCAGATCATTATACAACCTCTGTCCTCTGGTTCAAGTGAAAAGCAAATCCTTTGTAAATCTTCTTGAAAATTCCATTCAGAAACTGCATGTGAGAGACTCTAAGAACTCAGAACCACACAGAGTCAAGCTGGACCCAGCTTAGCCAGATCGGAGAGCAGGACTGCCACTGCCACCATGTGAGCACCTACTGTGTGCACCCAGTGGGAAGCTGTGTGTCCACATGGGTTTCTGCCTCCCTGAAAGCCCTGGGGGCCCCGTCAGGGGGTGGTGCTGGTCAAACAGATAAGAAAATGGCAGCCCAGAAGATGGGCAGCACAGAGTGACGCAGGGCAGAGGAGGACTTGAACCCAGACTCCTCTGTCTCCAGAGGCCTTCCCACCTCCTCTTGTTACCTACCCTTGCCAGCACACTGAGAAACAGTAACCAGGAAGGAGCAGAACTCAGCTCTTCCGTTCTTCATTGCTGCAAAAAGAAGCTCAAAGCCCCCCTCCCTGGTATCTGCAGAGTAGGGGTGCAGGGACTCCAAGGAAAAAAGTCACTCCCATTCTGCCCTGACATCCTCAGAATGTATTGCAACACTCTGGGAACAGCCTCCTCAGCCCCATAAATAATTGAGAACCCTTGCATCCTATGGCATTTCTGCTGAAATCATCACTCACCCACACTCTTTGTGCTTTCTGCAGAGCCAAAGAAATTCTTGATGATTTTTTTAAATGCAGCCTTTTGTTGAAACTGGTTTTGAAATTCAGCATCCACTGAATAGGTGTTCAGTTCCCAGTCTAAGGCAATGGAGGCACAGAGATGACCCAGATGAAGCTCTGACTTCAAGGAGCTCAGACTCCACTTAGGGGAGAGAGAGACTCAACAGACCCTTAGACTGCCACAAGTAAATGAGTCACCAGAGTTAAGGAAGCGGGGAGGGCAGGAAGAGTGATAGTGATGGGGAAGTGCAGACTGGCCTGGGGGGTCTGTGCCTTACAAGGAGAGCAGGAGAAGACAAGGGAGGGAGAAAGAAGAACTCCATTTCCCCAAGGCTGGGCCCAGCAGGGGGCTGCCCTGGAGGAGAAGTTGTTCTTAGAAGGGAGTGGGGGATAAGTAGGGAGGCAGCTTCATGGTGGAAAGCTCTGCTGTGAGCTGGGTGCTCCCTCTGTTCCCTCCAGTCTTCAGTAAAGCTATTAAACTCACAAAGTTTCAAGTATGATGACTTTTTTCAGTGGCAACGGAAGGACAGCAAGTTGTGCACACCGGTAGTCAAGAGGCCAACGTGAGCTGACACCCCCAGGTGCAGGAGCTGAGAACCGCAGGGGAGGCAGGCCAGGGGCATGCAGCACTCAGGGAAGCACAGGCTCTGACACCGAGACATTCAGCCACCTGCACCAGCTTCTTCCGGAGACAGGTGGCTCCGAGAGACACCTGGCAGTGGAGCATGGTGTGAACACAGAGAGAAACAAGTGACTTGCTCTGGGGTGGGGTGAGGGGCCTTAAAGAGGGGGTGAGACTGGAGACCGAGCTAGGCAGAGGAGAAAGGGAAGAATTTCAGACACAGAGCCCCAAGGGTGGGGGATGTCTGTTGTCGTGGCTTCTCAGCCTCTGTTCCTTGCTTTATTTGGTAACCACACACACTTTCCTCTGGGACCCCCAACTCTTGGTCTCCGTGGTTTATGTGGTCCTTACCCCATCATCCCACCTGCAGGAGTGTGTTTATAATCTGGGCTTGGCCAATCTGTACACTCCATGCCCCACAGCCATTAGTTTACAGATAGACACATTACCCAAATCAGCCAGTGAGAATCTGGGAACTTTGTTGGAATGCTTAGGAAAGAGGCTTTCTCTTTTCCCAGGACAGGCCAGTGGTCACCATAAGGCTGTGCCTGCCTGAGAATGGAAAGTCAACACAAAAGAAGCCATATTTTTAGATGCAATCTTCAAGCACTTTGCATGTCTGAAGCTCCCTCCCCTAGACATTCAGTTACTATATTAGTCCGCCCTCAAATTGCTATAAAGAAATATCTGAGGCTGTGTAACTTATAAAGAAAAGAGGTTTAATTGGCTCATGGTTCTGCAGGCTGTACAGGAAGCATGGTGCTGGTATCTGCTTCTGGGAGGCCTCAGAAAGCTTCTAATCATGGTGGAAGGCAAAGGGTAAGCAGGAGAAAGAGAAATGGGGGAGTGCCACCCACTTTTAAACAATGTAACCTCAAAAAAGAACTCAGTGTCACAAGGATGGCATCAAGGGGGCAGTGCTAAACCATTCATGAAACCTGCACCCTCATGATCGAATCACTTACCACCAGGCCCCACCTCCAACATTGGGGATTACGTTTCAACATGAGATTTGGGCGGGGAAAATATCCAAACCACATAAGTTACATAAGCCAGTAATTTTCCACTTTTATTTAAAAGTATTCAAGCTGGCCTATCATATGTGTGGCCTCCACAGCTGTGATGGTGGCTGCAAAGACCTCTATGGGGAAGACACCTGGTGTGTCCAGGAAGGGTGAGGTGCTCACTCTGAATGGCTGTGGCTGGGTCACACAGGACCATGATGTGAAGCCAAACATGGGCATCGGGAGCCAGGAAAGAATTCTAAGCAAGGCAGTGATATACACAGATATATGTGTATGGACTCACTCTGTTTATTCAAATGTGTTTAAAACCTAGAAAGAATTCCCAAGCAGAGTGTGAGCCAGACATTTTTCTTTTCCAGTTTTGCAGTCTGAAGGTGCTATCCAAGGTACTGATATCCCCCAGAGGGCTCTTCCAGGAAAGGGAGCAGGCTGAGTGCTGTGGGAGGAAACTGGCATGCTGGCTCCTCCATTTGAAATGCCACCTAGTTCCCTTCCCTTGCATCTGCACAAGTAGAATCAGTCCTGTGCTGCCTCCCTTCTCCCATAGAAGGGAAAGAAAGATAATGTGTGTACTGATGCCACCTGAAACCAGCCTCAGGACACACAATCTTTCTTCTTCACTCTGCCTGGTCTGACAGAACAAGGGACTGATAAAATTCATGGATAAGAGCACCAGGAAATAAGTTTTTTGACACTTCCCCCTGTCCAAATAGCCAGAATGATTAACACACTTCTTTGTTTTTAGAGGCAAGATCTCACTCTGCTGCATAGGCTGGAGTGCAGTGGGGCAATCCTAACTCACTACAACCTCAAATTCCTGGACTCAAGCAATCTTCCCAACTCAGCCTTCCAAGCAGCTGGGACTACAGGCATGTGCCACTATACCCAGATACTTAAAACATTTTTTTGTAAGGATGTTGTCTCACTATGTTGCCCAGGTTGGTCTCAAGCTCATGGCCTCAAGCAATCCTCCTACCTCCGCTTTCCAAAGTGCTGGAATTACAGGCATGAACCACCACACTGGGCCAACACACTCTTATACCATGTCCAAGCCCTTTGTTATGTGACTTTGGAGTCCTTCCCATGAATCAACAGAGTGCATTTCTTCTTTCCTTGACCTTAGCCATGACCATATGACTTGCCTTGGCCAAGAGAATGTGGTCAGAAGACACGGTGAGTCTGTTCCAGGCTTACACCTTAAGAAACAGAGGTGTTTCCACTGACCCCCTCTCCCATCTCCATGAGGAGAGCAGGCACCACAGAGACAGCTGTCGGGAGATCGTTCTTCCTGTCTCTACACATCCTGTGAGCAGAGGCCAGGAATGGCTATGTAATTTGCAAGTCCCACTGCAAAATGAAAATGCAGTGTCCCTTGCATTTATTAAATTATTAAAAATGTATTTAAAATTATTAAAAATTTCAAGACAGCGACAGCACAGCATTCAGCCAAGTGTAGGCCCTTCTTTGTGCAAAGCCCCGAGACTACACAGGTCCTGTACCCAAAAAGCTGGCCCTGGCAGAGCTTTTGTTTTAGACCAGGGGTCAACAAACTATGGTCTTCAAGTACAATCTTGTCCACTGACTGCTTTTGTATGGCCCTAAAGCAAAGAACGGTTTTTACACTTTTAAATGGTTGGAAGAAAATCTAAGGAAGAATACTATTTTGTGACATGCAAAAATTATGTTTTATTCAAATTTAAGGGTTCATAAATAAAGTTTTATCAAAATTCAGTCATGGTTATTCATTTATGTCTGGTCTGTCTTTGTCAGCTTTCACACGACAACAGCAGGCCTGAGTCATTGTGACAGAGACTGTGTGGTCTACAATGTCTAGTGTTTACTTTCTGACCTTTTACAGAAGAAGTTTGCCAACCCTGTTCTACCCTAGACAGAAGAGTCACCCAATCAATTCCAGCCTGTATCAGCAGAGCATCGGCTGACCTGCAGCTCTCTAGGAATGAGGGGTTATTGTTGCATGCTCCTGAGTCAGTCACATGGTGTGTAACGCCACAGTAGCTAACTCTTCAGGGTGCAGTTAACCTTTCTCAAAGAAAGGTAACTGGAATGAGTTCAGATGTCCATGGAGGAGCCTAAATGACATTGAAAAGCATAGAAATCAGGGTTCTTTTCCACTCTCTTTAGTTCCTTCTCATTTTGTCAAAGGGGAAGCCTCAGCTTGGTCCTGGTAAATCCTTAATGCTCTCCTCATTCCTTAAGAACAAACAGGGCGAAACTTGAGCTCCTCGGGTAATGGCATCTCTCTAAAACAGAATGAGTCTTTGTTTTTATTGTGTTTATTTTTATAATGTACCTTCTATTTCTGGCAAGCAACACTAGTTTTCTGTCTATGACAGTACTTTAGTTTCCTTTTAAAATGCAATTCTTTACCTAAAAATTGTGATTTATTTTAGCAACAATAAAATGGTGATATCATTAATAAAAATATGGAGTAAGTCACTGTGCAGTTGAAATTCAATGTAGAAAAAATCACGAAGGCAGTAAACAAATGACTGAAATCTGGAAAACACGGATAGAGATGTCAGCTGAGACCCCTCCCTTCCATGACTGCAGAGTGCAATGCTAAGCTTCTTAGATCTGGGATGCCATTCCCTGACTCTGGCACTATGGCTGTGTGACCTTGAACAAGTTGCTTTACCTCTCTGACCCTCAACCCCTTTGCTGCAAAATAGAGATGCTAACCCCACCTCCAAGGCTGTAGTGCACACTGCTAGCTGCCTGCCTGCCACCATGCTTGCTCTTCTGACCCATAAGCACAGAACCTCAGCTTTATTCAGGTATCCACTACTCTCTGACATGGCCATGAGCTTCAGGAAAGCTGATCCCAGCCCAGGAAGTGGTCTACTTGCTCTTGCCCTTTCTAGCGGTTTGTATGAGAGTAGATGTATGATCCAGTGCCACTGAGGCACAAGAAACTTTTGAGAACATGTCTAGCTCCTAAGAGCCACTGGCAATAATATTCTCTTTTCTTTGCCTGGATATGATTAGGATCGGATGTGATTCCTAGAAACAAGGTTGCCATTAGCCTCCAGTCTGGGGAGGAAGCCAACACCAAGCACGAGAAAACAGGTAGATAAACAGAACCCAGGCTGGATGATGTTGCTGGGCTGCTGAATCTACCCTGGAGCCAACCCTGTCTCTGGGAATTAAGTGTGTGGACTGATAAATGCCCCTGTTTAAACTGGTTGGTGATGAGGCTTCTGTTACTTGAAATGGAAAGAATTCTAACTGGTACAGACATTGGCCCCTTATGTTCTAGGTTCAAATAGCTACATAAGACTTCTGCAAATTGTCTACTTGGTCAGGCTGCTGTTACATAGACAGTCCTTCATACGTAGACATCTATAGCAGAGAGGACTCCCATTTGCTGGTCAGTATTCCTTCCCCTCTTGTTCCCTAGGAACAGAACGCACATTTTATTGAGGGTAGCAGTGTGCCCAGTTAAAAGACTACATTTCCCATCCTCCCCTAGCAGCTAGGAGTGGTCACATGACTATGTTCTGGCCAATGATGTGCAAATGGAAGTGAATTGTGGAAATTCCAGGAAGACAGCTTAAAGGGGCTGGACTCAGCCCAAAGTACACTGTTTTCTGTCCTGCCTCTCTTTCTCTTCCTTCTGCCTGGAGTGGAGCTGTGACGGTTGGAGTCCCAGGAGTCTTCTTGCACCATGTGGTGGCCGTGAGGATGGAAGTCCTATGCAGCAGAGCATAAAGAGGGAAGGAGCTTTGGTCCTTGATGAATGCCTGGGGCTGCCTACCAGCTACTTTTAAGCAATAAAATGAACCCTTATGTGTTTAAGCCACTGCTACTTTGCGATTTCTGCCACAAACGGCAAAACCCAATCCTAACTGATACTCTATCTAATTGGAAGTTCCTTGTTCTTTATCAAAAGTCTGATGTCTACAAATATGTGAAAGTGTGGCTAGGATAACTTTCAGATGCACCAAATACCTAAGATTTAATATGATCTTTATTGAAACTCAGGCTCTCCAGAGAAAGTTAGAGTTGTTAGGAGAGCTAAACAGATGATTTCTTTGATGCACTTAACTCAGAATCTACTGCATAAAAAGCACTAGATTTAAGGATGACTTCTAAATTTTCACTATTGGCTAGTCATACCCTCTGCTTTGACATGTGAGGCCTCCATTTGGAGGCCCAGAGAGGGGAAGCGCCTTGTCCAAAGCCACGTAGCCACTTTGCCATAAAGGCAAAACGGGAACTCACACTTCTCCCCTTTGCTCACTCCCCTATCTTGAGCCCTTTTACAAGGTAATGAGCTCCACCACCGAGGAAGTGTTCAGGGGCCCTGGATGACTGCACTTCCTCCAGGGACCCCTCAGGCAATGATCCTCTCCCTGGGCAGCAAGCTCAGTTGATCGACCTCTCAGTTCTCTTCCAAGTTCAGGATTCCGTGACCTGTTCAAGACTAGAATGAAAGGGAAGGACTGGGGAGTCCTACCCTTTCCCTCCCCTTTCTGCGTTCTCCTGGCTCTGTCTCTGTGATGCCTGAGAGTATAATAATGTATAACAAACGTGAAGGAGAAAAGTTCATCATCTAAGCCCCCAGACTATACCCAGAATCTGGAGCATGAGCAGGGTGGGTTTCTGGCCTATTCCTTCTGTCTTCAGGGTCCTTGCTTACCCTTCATTCAACTTCCCTGACTGCTGTAGGGGAGGTGGGGTCCATGTGACATAAATGTGGCTGACACAACCATGGGAGAGGGTCTAGAGGTGTCTGCTCTTGCTTGAAGACAAAAGAAACTGATTGGGAGTCTCTAGAAACTGTTCTGATGCTGCTCCCTGCTGGAGAAGTATCTGTTATTGGCAGAACCTTATCAACACTTTCTTAGTGCTGTTATTAAGGCAGCCAGCTTGCCCCAAGCTGATGAATTTTAAAAGAAGCATAAAATAATTTTTGAAAAACTTTGAAGTTGAAAGAGTAATAAATGTTTAAAAGCTAGGCTTGTTTGAAGCTTCTCTCTGCCAACAGATTAACCCATTTACTGATTACAAATTTGGAAAAAAAATTATTAGCAGGTTCCAAGAACCATGTTAGACATTAAAGCATCTCTGACCATTTAATTCTTAGAGGAACGCTTTGAGGTACGAACTGTTATGCCCTCCACAGTCGCCCCTGCCCTCACCTTCAGCCCTAATGGGGAGCTGGACTCAATCCTGGGCCTGTGAGACTGTGCAGCTCGCACTCTGGTCTCCATGCTGGCCCCAGCCATGTCCTGGCCCTCTACCACAGGCCCAGCCCTGGGTCTCGGCCAGGACAGATGGCCTACTTAGCCTGCCCAGGACAATCTCTTGTGCTTAAATGCCAGCTCTCAAAGCTTCCACCCTGGCCAAAAAGGTCAAGAGTTCTTCAGGAGCAAGGAAAGGGTGTCACAGGGCAGATGTGAGTATTACCTGTTCCACTCCTATTCCAATCGTCTTGAGGAAGCCAGCACGCCCCTAAACAGCAGAAAGAATCTGGTCCTCGTGGCCCTGAAGACAGAACTAGAGACCCCAGAGAAGCACCATGGAGGAAAGTTTTAACCCCACCGAAGATCAGCTACCAACAGAGCTGCCCAGCTAGGCAGGAATGAGTTTCTTGTCTCCAGAGGTATGCAAGCAGAGGGCAAACTGCTACCTCCTAGGAATGCAGTATGAAAAATCCTGGCCTTAGATGATCTCTGTCACTCAGTAGCATCGAAATCACCCATGCTCCGGTAGAACTTCATGCAATCACCATCAAGTCATGTACTGAGTACCTGTTCAACCAGGCCCTGCTCCAGAGGCCCATTCAATACTCACCACAGCAAGGTGGGGAGCATTAGCCCCATTTTACAGGGGCTTAGAGAAGGTAAGTGGCTTGTCCAAGGTCACCCAGCTAGACCTATGTCCAGCCGTTCCCCACACCGGTGATTTACCTCTCTATATTACTTGAAATTAATCCCATTTATAAAAAGCAATATTGGGTCAGGTGCAGTGGCTCACACCTGTAATCCTAGCACTTTGGGAGGCCAATGCTGGCAGATCACAAGGTCAGGAGTTCAAGACCAGCCAGACCAACATGGTGAAATCCCATCTCTACTAAAAATACAAAAATTAGCCTGGTGTCATGGTGCGCACCTGTAATCTCAGGTACTCAGGAGGCTGAGGCAGAAGAATGGCTTGAATCCGGGAGGTGGAGGTTGCAGTGAGGCAAGATCATGCCATTGTACTCCAGCCTGGGAGAAAGAGCAAGAATCTGTCTCAAAAAAANAAAAAAAAAAAAAAAAAAGCAATATTGGGTGGGGTGGGGGCAAAGGGGCCACATGCATAATAACAAAAATCACTACTATTTATTAAAAATGTGCTACACGCCAGGTGCTCTTCTGTGCACTTTACAGATGTCATCTATTTAATCCATCCACATCATCTTCCCATTTGACCTATGAAGGAGCTGGCCTCCAAAGTGTGCCTGAGGCTACTGCAGGCCAGTGGCAGAGCCAGCCTGGCTGTGCTCCATGTCTTTGCCATATTCCCTATTCAGAATAGTCAGGGGCAAGCGCAGCTGCAAGGCATGTGGGTCAGCAAGTGGAGGACAATGAGAAGATAGGGGGTGCAGGGGTAGACTGGGCAGCCAGTGGAAGAGTAGAGGTCGCGGGGCTGAAAGGAAGGCCTTTCAAGCCACAGGGCCTGGCTGCAGGATGAGGAGGCTGCCCGTGCTCACGCGGTGTGTATGGCCAACTGTTGGGGCCTTGGTCAAGGCACTGCCCTCACTGAGTTCGAGATAGGTCCTGGTTTAAAGCAGAGCTCTAAGCCCAGCAAGGATAAGATAACAATTTGAGAAACTGAGGTAAGTAGTTAGAAAAGAACTGTGATTCCCTAAGTACAGAGCCCCTGAAGCCCACTCACCAGTTTCCTAGCTGCACGTGTTCATTAATTTACCCTCCCTGCCTAGAGGAACGCGGGGATGGAGATTCCTGCCGCTTGAAAAGGTTAGGCTCCCATTATTCCGAGAGGGAGCTGTGGTGGCCCGCCTCAGCCTCCTGTACTCTCAGGTCCCACTTGCACACTCTCCCTTCTTCCAACCAGGACTTGCAGGAGGCGCAATTGCCAACCAGAATCCAGGGAGTGGGTCCTCAGGTCTCCTTCACGCATTTGTTTATTCATTCAACAAACATTTATTGGACATCAGCAATGTACCCAACCCTAAGCAAGCACTTTCAAGTCCAAAATCCTTGCTTCTCTGGTATGGGGCTGATTACCTTCCTGAGCCCAGAGAGAGGGAGGAGTTCAGCCACAGTTGCACGCCTAGGAAGGGGCAGGGTCTGCACGCAAGCCCATGACCTTGCTGCGATGCCACCAGCCCTGGCCCACTGTGTCTGGGATGAACCCACAGCCCAGGGCTTGCTGCTTGAGCCATGTGCATGTGTGTCTGAAGGTCCCGGATTTCCCACCGTCCTGGCACCTGTCACAGTTTAGCAGGTTACCATGGTATCGCTCCCCAGCACCCCGGGCAGCAGGGACCACCATCTGTTTACACGGCTGTCAGAGGAATTGATGTCATGCGAAATTGTCGGCTCAGCGGGGTGGGAGGAGGAAGAGTGGGCGGCTCTGAAAGCATCCAAGCCATCAAGACTCATTTTCATCAAAGCCCTGAGTGAGCCTATGCTCCCCTGGGAAGAAGAGAGAAAAAAAGGGGAAGAGCCAAGAAAGAGCATTTCCTGAGAGGAAGAAGCAGGTAGCAATAGTAACGGTTAGTGTTACTCCTTCCATTTTTACCATCGTTTACAATTCACATGTTCATGTTCGCTTCTCCCAGCTCTGGGAGGTGAGCATTGCCATTTGCTCCATTGTACAGATGTTCTAAAATATAAAACTGACGCTCAGAGACATGGAGAGCCTGCTCAAGGTCATAGGAAAGCCAGAGGTCAAGTCCAGGAGGAAAAACTCCCCGATCTGCTGGCTAAGAGGTTGTGGGGGTCACTTTTGGCCAATATCAGAGGCAGGCCTACCCCAGACTGAATGCGCTCAGGCAAGTACAGAACAGTTTTCTGTTGCCCACGCCCGCAGAAAGTGGGAAGGAAAGGGCATGAAGAAGACTTGGCTGAGTGCAGGGAGTTCCAGGCTCTCATTACACATTTGACACGACCAAGGCTGCCATAAGGGACACAGCAGCTGGCTAGTGCCCAGGGCACACATCTTAAAAGACACCTAAATATTCCTGGGAATGTAACCAGAGGGAAAGTGGAGATCTGTCACCTGCCTGTTCAGCATCTGTCCCCTCTTCATTGGTGACAGCCTACTGATTCTCTTCTGGACGGTCAAACATCTCTTATCTCACTCCATCAGGGTTTGCACAAGGATGGCCCATCCGGGAATTACCTAAACCTAATCCAATTCCCAGATGACTCGGATATAATCTAACTAGACTCTCTTGACCCCTGGCCAGAGTGATTGGATCAGGCATAGGCACATGACTCCAGACAAACCAATGGGAGTCAGGAGAAAGAACCTCTCCCTTCTGCTGGGTTACTAACAGGAGAGAACACAGGCCAGAATTAGGCTATCCCCTTGTCACTATGAGGTACAGCCTGCCTCAGATGGGAGCGACCATGGGGAAAAGCAAGGCCAGGAAGGAGAGAACAACCGATTTTTCCCTTTGGGTCCAACTAATCTTGAAGCAGAAGCCACTGAACTTATATCGACCAATCTGCTTCCCTTTTTGCTGAGATAATTGAGCTAGGTTTTCTGCCATTTGCCCATGAAATAGTCCTGGTGGGTTCATTCTAACTCATTTCCAGGAGCAAACCCTGTGAGTTTGGAAGGAATCACTGAAGAGGCTGCTTGGAGGTGAGGGTTGGACTCCCAGGGCAAACTGAATAACAATAGATGACTGCTAAGCTGCCTTCAGAGGAGAATGGGAAGGTTAACTGTAGGGTTTTAGCTTTGCTGGGCGGGTTATGCAAGTTGAGACCAGAAAGGAATTGCTACAGTAGAGGAAGACGGAGTCGGCCATCAGCACACCCTTTCTCCCTTCCTGGCGGCACGGCGCTCGAACTCACCTCTAGAGAAACGTTGACCAAGTATTTAGAAAGTATTGATTGGAAATAGGGGAGGGAGGGTGGGGGGTGGGAAGCTGGGGAGAGATAGCAGGGGGAGAAATGCCAGATGTAGGTGATGGGGAGGAAGGCAGCAAATCACACTGCCATGTGTGTTCCTATGCAACAATTTTGCATGTTCTTCACATGTACCCCAAAACCTAAAATGCAATAAAATAAATAAATGGGAAAAAAAAAAAAGAAAGTATTGATTGGAAGGGATCCAAAGTATTAGCCTGCTTAAGTGACCTGCTGTTTTCCCGCTATCCCAAGTACTATAACATCTTGTGACCTTGAGCAAACCCTATTCCTCCTCTGGCCCTCAGTTTCCTCATCTGTGAAGGAGGGACTTTGATTTGTATTTTGCTGACGAGGAAAGGGAAGCTGTGAGTGAGCAGGATTTGATTGATATGCATTGCGGCAGGGCCAGGGAGGGCTTAGACTCTCTCATCCCTCATTGCAGGGAATCACTGTCTTTCATTTTCCAATAAGCAAGGATTTCAGGTGGGAAAGGGTTTCTTCTTTCTTTTTAAAAATATATCTTTCCTCACTTCTCATAGATACAGACTGAAATACTTATGGATAAAACAATATGATGTCTGGGATTTGCTTCAAAATAATATGGAAGGGGGAGAGGAGGCGGGGTATAAATTAACAAAATTGGCGAGGAGCTTTGAAACTTGGGTGATGGACACATGAGGGTTTATTATCCTATTTCTCTACTTCTGTAAAACTTTTAAATTTCCACAAGAAAATGTTAAAAAATAAAAATGGAAACTCTGGCCCACTATCAGTGTAAGCTGCCCTTACACTGATACACGCTACATCCAGAGCCCGAGAAAGGCTCAGCCAGAGGGAGATGAAGCAAGCGTACCAGAGTAATTGATGGAGATGATAATTCGAGTTTGTGCTTCCTGTGTTTTTTCTCTTCCTCCACCTCAAACAGGTCGGCTGATTTTTGCTCTCTGACTTCCAGGGAGGAGGAGGAGACAGGGCCGAAAGTAAAAGCTGCTTGAGTCTTCATTGAAAAGAAGAGAGAGTATTACTGGGGTTGAAAAGAGGCGTGGAAGAGGTTTCCCCAAGTTTGGATGGTCCCTCCTTGGCAAAGCTCCGCAAGTCCCGAGAGCAGCAGAAAAGCCATAGAACCACCATTTCCACTGTGTAAGAGGGCTGTGTGAGCCGAGACTGGGAATGTCTCCATGGGGGCCAATGGGCACCCACGCCCAGCGACAGAGGGGGCCTCTCAGAGGCTTTGCCAAGGTCTAAGAATCCATAACCTTTGCCTTAAGTCAGGAGGGAGGCTGTTCCCTTCATGACTCACACTGACTTTCTGGTCTGTCAGATGGGATGGGGGTTTGGATTTTAAACTGATTTAAAGAAAATAAAGAAATAGATCATGGGAGGCACATGAGAGGGAAGGCAAAACAAAGCAGGAGGCTCTGGGGTCCAGAGAGCAGGGTTCTAATCCTGGTTCTACCGCTTATGGGGTCCAGAGAGCGGGTTCTAATCCTGGTTCTACCGCTTATGAGCTATGAAACCATGGACGAGTCCCTTCACCTCCCTGACACTCTGTTTCTTCATCTGTGAAACAAGGACAACCGGCCCTGTGGGAGGGGGTTGTTGGGAGGATAAAAATGAAGAGCCATCTCACATGGCATGGCACACAGCGTGGCACACGGCGCAGGGCAGCCCTTACTTCTACTTCCTCCTTCCTCCCCCATCCCAACCACCTCACCCCCTACATATAGGAAGAAGCCATTTAAATGCAACCGTAATTAATATGCAGTTGGCAGAGGCTAATTAAGAATTTATTTTTGCTTCTTGATTAAATGACAGTTTAAAATCTGGTTTCTCATTTTCTTGGTTGGATACACAGAGTCCCCTGGAGTCTCCTGCGTACAGTCAGGAGGCCCTGGTTAAATCTACAGACAGGAATAAGTCATCTCCAGCGCCGCACGCCCAACTCAGGATCCTCTTGCCCATCACCCTGCAGAGACGATGAAACTCGCACAGGCAACTCGACTTCCTCCAAACTCACTTCTCCCCGGGCTACTCCAAGTCAGGAAATGGAACACGATCCCCCTGGTATCATCCCTCATTATCTCCGTTTGCCGCATCGTCCCATCCCAACCCTCACAAAGGCTGCTGGCTCCATCCTACCCCCACCATCTGCCTGCTTCTCTCCTTTCCTCGCCCCCTCCCAATTCAAGCTGCTGTCTCCTCTTGCCTGGAGCTTCTCATTGGGTTCCTTGCTTCCCCTCTCCCCTCCTCCTTTCTCTACTTGACAGCCTGAGTTTTTCCAAATATAAAGTGGAGTGGTTAAAATATTAATTGAGCCCCTCCAATGGCATTGCATTGGGCTTAGAATAGAAAGTCACTCCTTATCCCGGCGGAGCAGCACCATCTATTCCCTGCCTGTCCTCTGATCTCATCTCATCCATCATTGTCCTGTCTTTGCTCAGGTCGCTCCAGCCCTCTGGTCACCTTTCTGTCTCTTGAACACACACACCGGGCTTTTTACTACTTCCAAGGCCTCTGTATCTTCTCGCGGCTGCCTCCTTCTCATTCCTTGGGTGTCACCTCTTCAGAGAGGCTCTCCCTGACCTCCCCATCACAAGTAGTTTTCTGTCTCCATTACTCTGTCATATAAATGAGCCAAATATGCCCCACACATTGGTCCCTAGGTTATTTCTTCCCAGCAGGCTGAGCCCAGTTAGCTCTAAAACCCACTAAGCACTAAACTCCAATTTTCACACATCCTCTTGTTTTAAAAATAGCCCAAACCCATGGATTTTTTAGTAGCTTAGGACCTGCCAGCTTCACGTACTCCACAAAACTACATCCCACGTCTGCTGACCACTGGTAAAATGGAGGCTTGTGGTTATAAGACTCCAGGCTACTTCTGCCCTTCAGAGCAACCAGACATTGCACTGGTGCACCATTGCCAAGACATATAAGACCCAACTCCAGCACCCGCCAGGAGCTCCCTTGCCTTCCTGGCAGCCCCCTCAGCATAAGCCTCCAGGCAGTCTCATGCTGCCAAGGATTTGCCTTCTCATGCAACCCTGTCGGAGCACTGCTCAATAAAGATTGTTGCATGTTACTGCCTCTAGCAATCGTGTCTTTGTCCTTGATCAGTCTCCAGAGCCTTTGAACCCTCTATACTCTATCCATCACGCTGTTTTATTTTCTTCATACACTTACCACTCTCTGAAATGATCTAGTTAATTTTTTCACTTGCTTTTTGTTTCTCTCCCTCATTAGAATATAATATCCATCTAATTAGTCATATGCCTATGAAAAAGATATTTGTCCACACTAGTGATCAAAGAAATTGCAAAGTAAAACAAGAGATGTCATTTTCCATCCAAGGTTGCAAACTTCTAAAAGTTTGACAATGATACATATTACAAGAGTACGGGAAGCAAAAGAATACACTCATATCCTGCTAACCAGAAAGTAAACGGACACAACTTGGAGTGTAATTCAAAACTTCAAATACACATAGCCTATGACCAAGCAATGCTATTCCTCAGTATCTACCCCTGAGTAGCATCCCCACATTTGCACAAGGAGGGATATGTAAAAACAAGTAAATTGACGGGGTATGGTGGCTCACGCCTGTAATTCCAACACTTTGGGAGGCTGAGGCGGGCAGATCACCTGAGGTCAAAAGTGTGAGACCAGCCTGGCCAACATGGTGAAACCCTGTCCCTACTAAAAATACCAAAATTAGCCAGTCGTGGTGATGCATGCCTGTACCCCCAGCTACTTGGGAGGCCGAAGCATGAGAATTGCTTGAACCCGGGAATCAGAGACTACAGTGAGCCAAGATCATGCTACTGCACTCCAGCCTGGGTAACAGAGCAAAACTCCAACTCAAAAACAAAACAACAACAACAACAAAATCAAGTAAATAAAAGATGACTTGCACCACCAGGAAGGTAGCATAGTTGTACTTACCCCTACTCTTCCTGTAAGAACAACAAAAAACCCTAGGCATGACACACAAAACAAACATCAAAAGACTGAAAAATAGAAGAAGGCAGACTGGATAGGGATCTCAAGACCCAAGGAACAACACAGTGTTGAGTTCCCTGGGTTTTCTTTTAGCCTCATATATGTCAGACTTGGGGCTGAATAAGCCGGCAATCAAGAAAAGCCAATGGGTACAAACAACAAACGGTCCAACAAATACAAAGAAAAGATAAATGCTTGAGGTGATGGATACCCCAATCACCCCAATCATTACACATTGTATGCCTATATCAAAGTTTCACATGCATCCCATAAATATATACAACTATTATGTACCCATAATATTTAAAAAATAGCTCTTTTAAAGATACAAAATACAAAAAAAATTCAGAAAAAAAGACTTGTTTCCTCCCTCTCTACAGAAAACAGAAAACAATACTAACATGTGTGTATATAAAATAAAGATTTTACTGAGAAGTTAAAAAAAAAAAAAGAAAGGTCCAACAAAAGCCTATTCTCTCTGTCCAAAGGACGAGGAAATGTGCAGCTTCGAAAGACACAACACTATTAGACAATAACTGCTCCACTCCAGAAAATCTCCAGTCCTACTCTCACCCACACCAGCAAAGGTCTCATGGGGAGCCTAAATCTCCATCCTTTCAGGTCTATAGCAAGGTGCCCACACCCCCCACTTGGCGTCAAAGGAGGCCCAGCAGGTAATAAGGGCCCCCACCTATGGTGTCAGTGGAGATCATATGGGAAACACTACTGAAGTACTCCTACCCCTTCCAACCAGGGAGGCATAAATGGGGACCTGGTGTGGAGCTGGAACCTCCATACCCACCCAGCAGTCAATGAAGAGTATTCCCCATTTTCAATGTCAAGGAGGCCAGTTGAGGAAACTGTGACTTCCATCTCATCTAGCACTAACATGGCACCATCATTTTTCCTTTGCCAGAGCAGTTTCAAGAAGAAGCCTACTAAAATAGAAGATTTAAATAAGAAGCAGAGGCCAGGTGTGGTGGCTCAAGCCTGTAATCCCAGAACCCCAGGAGGCTGAAGTGTGCAGATCACTTGAGGTCAAGAGTTTGAGATCGGCATGGCCAACATGGTGAAACTCCATCTCTACTAAAAATACAAAAATAATCTGGGCATGGGAAGCTGAGGCAGGAGAATCACTTGAACCTGGGAGGTGGAGGTTGCAATGAGCTGAGATCATGCCACTGCACTCCAGCCTAGGCAACCGAGGGAGACTTTGTCAAAAAAAAAAAAAAAAAAAAGTAAATAAGATGTAGATTCTTACAACATAATACCCAAAATGTCCGTTTTCAATCAAATCACTTGTTATACCAAGAGCCAGGAAGATCTGAAATTGAGTGAGAAAAGGCAGTCAATAGTTTCCAACACTAACATGATACAGTTGTTAGAATTATCTGAAAGAATTTTAAAGCAACTGTCATAAAAGTGCTTCAATAAGCAATCATAATCATGCTTGAAGCAAGTGAAAAAATAGAAACTTGAGCAAAGAAAAAGAAAGCCTCAGCAAAGAGACAGAAGAATATAAAGGAGAATGTGATGGAAGTTTTAGAATTAAAAAATACAATAACTGAAATTAAAACCCAGTGGATGGGCTCAGCAGTAGAATGGAGAAGACAGAGGAAAGAATCTGAGAACTTGAAAATAGAACAATAGAAATTACCCAATCTGAACAATAGAGAGGAAACATACAGAAAAATGACGAGTGGAGCCTCAGGAACATATGAGGCTATAACAAAGATCTAACATCCATGTCACTGGAGTCATAGAAGAAGAGGAGAAAGGGGGTGTGGTTTTATAAATATTCAAAGAAATAATTGCTGAAACCTTCACAAATCTGGCAAGAGAAATAAACCTACAGGTTCATGAAGCTGACTAAATCCCAAACATGACATACACAAAGAAATCCACACCAATGTACATCATAGACAAACTTCTGAAAACTAAAGACAAAAAAAAATCTTGAAAGCAGATAGAGAGAAATGACACTTTACCTGTAGAGGAAAAACATTCGAATTACAGCAAATTTCTCATCAGAATCCATGAGTGACAGAAGAAAGTAGCACAATAGTTTTCAAGCTCTGAAAGAAAAGAACTATAGTCACTAAAAATATTCTCCAGGAATGAATGTAAAAAAAAAAAAAAAAAAAAAAATCCGAAAAGAAGAAAAAAATACCAAAGATGAACAAAATGCTAAGTTGGTCTTTTAAAAAAGCATAAACAAATTCACAAACTTTTAGCCAGACTAAGAAAAAAAAAAAAAAAAACAAAGCATTCAGATGAAGGAAAATTAAGAGTAATTGCCACCAACAGAACTACCCTAAAAGAATGACTAAAGGAAGTTCTCTAAACAGAAATAAAATGTTAAAAGAAGAAATCTTGGGACACCAAAAAGGAAGATCATGGAAAACAAAAATATGAGGAAATACAATATATCTTTCTTCTCCTCTTGAGTTGTCTACATTATGTTTGCTAGTCAAAGCAAAAATTATAATACTATTTGATGTGGTTCTAAATGTATACAGAGAAAATATTTAAGAAAATTATGTTATAAATGGGAGAGGATAAAGGGACATAAGGTCCTTCATGAACTGGTAAAATGACAATACCAGTAGACTGCAGCAAGTTACAAGTATATATAATATGATACCTGAAGCAACCACTAAAAGAGCTATACAAGAAGATACATTCAAAAATACTGTGAGTAAATGGGAAAACCAAAGTGGAATTTTAAGGAACATTCAAGTAACCCACAAGAAGGAAGGAAAAAGAAAATCAATACACCAAAAAAATTGAGTAAACAAACAAAAAAAAAGTCAGCTTTAAGCTATGTCATATTAATAATTACATTAAATGTAAATTGTCTACACCAATTAGAAGACATTGATGAGAATGGGACAGTGGACTACAAAATATGACCCAACTATATTCTGTCTACAAGAAACTCATTTCAAATATAATGACATAGGCAAGTTGAAAGAAAAAGTGTAGGAAAAAAATATCATGCCAACATTAATCATAAAAAGCGGAAGTGGTGATATTAACACCAGATAAAATGACTTCAGAACAAAGGAAATTACCAGAGACGGGGAAGCACATCAGATAGTGATAACCGGTTCAATCTGCCAAGAAAACAGCAATTTTAAATGTTTATGCACTAAAAAATAATACAGCCACAAAATATATGAGGCAACAGCTAATAGAATTGAAAAGAAAAAAATGCACAATTATATTTGGAGATTTTTACACACCCTCCCAAAAATAGATAGACCAACTAGACAGAAAACCAGCATGGATACTGAAGAACTTAACACCATAAACAAATATGATCCAGTTAATATTTACAGAACACTCTACCCAACAACAGCAGAATACACATTCTTTTCAGTTTCCCGTAGAACATATAGTAAGGTATACCATATCCTGGGTCATTTAAAACAAAACAAACAACGTAAAAAAAAAAACTTTAACAGATTTAAAATAGTTGAAATCCCACAGAGTATGTTTTTCAAATACAATGGAATAAAACCAAACATCAATAACAAAAATAATAGGAAAATCTTCAAACACTTAAAAATTAAATGACACACTTCTAAATAATTGATGGATCAAAGAGGTAGACATTGTCATAAGAGGATATGAGATATTTTTAAAAATACACAGCTGAATAAAAATGGAAACAGCATATCAAAATTTGGGGCACAACTAAAATGGTGTGAAATGGTTTGGCTGCGTACCCACCCAAATCTCATTTTGAACTGTAGTTCCCATAATCCCCATGTGTCACGGGATGGACCTGTTGGGAGGTAATTGAATCATGGGGGTGGTTACCCTCATGCTGTTCTTGTGATAGTGAGTGAGTTCTCACAAGATCTGATGGTTTTATAAGGGATTTCCCCAGCCTTCACTCATGCTTCTCCTTCCTACTGCCATAAAGAAGGACATCTTGGCCTCCCCTTTTGCCATGATTGTAAGTCTCCTGAGGCATTCCTGTCCATGCTTAACTGAGTCAATTAAACTTCTTTTCTTTAAAAACTAACCAGCCTCAGGTATGTCTTTATTAGCAGTGAGAGAACAGACTAATACAGGAAATTGATACTGCAGAGAGAGAGGTGCTGCTGTAAGGGTACCTGAAAATGTGGAAGTGACTTTGGAACTGGGTAACAGGCAGAGGCTGGAACCGTTTGGAAAGCTCAGAAGAAGACAGGAAAATGTAGGAAAGTTTTGAACATCCTAGACACTTGGAGGCCTCAGAAGATAGGACAATGTGGGAAAGTTCGGAACTTCCTAGAGTTCCAAACATTGACAAAATGTTGATAGTGATGTGGACAATGAAGTCCAGGCTGAGGAGATATCAAAGATGATAAACTTTTTGGGAACTAGAGCAAAGGTGACTCTTGTTATGCTTTAGCAAAGAGGCTGGTGACATTTTGCCCCTGCCCTAGAGATCTGTGGAACTTTGAACTTGAGAGCAACAATTTAGAGTATCTGGTGAAATAAATTCCTAAGCAGCAAAGCATTCCAGAGGAAGCAGAGCATAAAAGTTCGAAAGCTTTGCAGCCTGATGATGCAATAGAAAAGAAAAACTCATTTTCGAGGAGAAAATTTAAGCCAGCTGCATAAATTTGCATAAGTAATGAGG
Source organism: Cebus imitator (assembly GCF_001604975.1). Classification (NCBI taxonomy): domain Eukaryota; kingdom Metazoa; phylum Chordata; class Mammalia; order Primates; family Cebidae; genus Cebus; species Cebus imitator. The sequence goes on from NW_016107999.1 coordinate 482,313, forward strand.
AGCCCAATGTCAATCACCTAGACAATGGGGAAAATGTCTCAGGGCATGTCAGAGGCCTTTGCAGCAGCTCCTCCCATCACAGGCTTGGAGGAATAAGAGGAAAAAATTATTTCATGGGCCAGGAACAGGCACCCCTACTGTGTGTAGCCTCAGGACAAGGAGCCCTGTGTCCCAGCTGCTCCAGCTGTGGTTAAAAGGGGCCAAGGTTCAGCTGAGGCCATGACTTCAGAGGGTGCAAGCCCCAAGTCTTGGCAGCTTCCACATGGTGTTGAGCCTGTGAGGGCACAATAGTCAAGAGCTGGGGTTTGGGAACCTCCACCTAGATTTCAGAGGATGTATGGAAATTGCTGGATGCCCAGGCAGAAGTTTGCTGCAGGGGTGGGGCCCTCATGGAGAACCTCTGCTAGGGCAGTGCAGAAGGGAAATGTGGGGTGTGAGCACCCACACAGAGTCCCCACTGGGGCACTGCCTAGCAGACCTGTGAGAAGAAGGCCACCATATTTCAGATCCCAGAATGGTAGATCCACCAACACCTTGCAACATGCACCTGGAAAAGCCACACACACTCAATGCCAGCCCATGAAAGCAGCTAGAAGGGGGGTTATACCCTGCAAAGCTGCAGAGCAGAGCTGCCCAAAGCCATGGTAGCCCACCTCTTGCATCGGCATGACCTGAATGTGAGAGATATGGAGTCAAAGGAGATTATTTTGGAGCTTTAAGGTTTAATGAATGCCCTATTGGATTTTGGACTTGCACGAGGCCCATAGCCCCTTGTTTTGGCCATTTTCACTAATAGTTAAAATAGTGGGGGCAGATGTATTTGCCCAATGTCTGTACCCCATTGTATGTAGGAAGTAACTACCTTGCTTTCAATTTTATAGGCTCATAGGTGGAAGAGACTTGTCTTGGCTCAGATAAGACTTTGGACTTGAATTTTGTTTTAAAGATGGAGTCTTGCACTATCACCAGGCTGGAGTGCAGTGGCATAATCTCAGCTCACTGCAACTTCCACCTCCTAGGTTCAAGCAATTCTTCTGCCTCAGCTCCCCAAGTAGCTGGGACTACAGGCATGCACTACCATGCCCAGTTAATTTTTGTATTTTTAGTAGAGATGGGGTTTCACCATATTGGCCAGGATGGTCTTGGTCTCTTGACCTTGTGATCCACCTGCCTCAGCCTCCCAAAGTGCTGGGATTACAGGTGTAAGCCACCAAGCCCAGCCTGGACTTGGACTTTTGAGTTAATGCTAGAATGAGTTAAGACTTTGGGGGACTGTTGGAAGGGCATGATTGTGTTTTGAAATGTGAGGACACGAAATTTGGGAGGCACCAGGAGTGGAATAATATGGTTTGGCTCTGTCTCCACCCAAATCTCATCTTGAATTGTAGTTCCCATAATCCCCATGTATCATGGAAGGGACCCATTGGGAGATAACTAAATCAGGGGGCATTTACCCTCATGCTGTTCTCATGATAGTGAGTTCTCATGAGATCTGACTGTTCTCTAAAGGGCCTTTTCCCCACTTTGCTAGCCCTTCTCCTTCCTGCCACCATGAAAAAGGAGGTGTTTGCTTCCCCTTCCCTCATGATTGTAAGTTTCCTAAGGCCTCCCCAGTCATGCTGAACTGTGAGTCATTAAACCTCCTTCCTTTGTAAATTACCCAATCTCAGGTATGTCTTTCTTAGCAGCATGAGAACAGACTAATACACAGTGTTAAAAGAGAAATTTATAGCACAAAACGCATCTATTAGAAGGAAAAAAAGGGTCTTAAGGAGTAATTGAAGATTCCAGCTCAAGGACAGAAAAAGGGTAGCAAAATAAACCCAAAACAAGCAGAGAAAATGAAAAAATAAAAATAAATCAATGAATTGAAAACAACGAAATAATAAAGAAAAATCAAAGAACTTATTCTTGAAAGGATCGATAAAACTGATAAACCTTAGGCAAGGCTAACAAATGAGAAAAAGAGAGAGAGAGAGAGAGAGAGGACACAAATTACTAACATCAAGAATGAAACCAGGGAGCTCACTACAGACCCTGTAGACATCAAAAGGATAATAAGGGACTACTACAACAACTCTAAACACATAAATTTGACAACTTAGATAAACTGGATCAATTTTTTTTGAAAAGCACAAACTACCCTGTCACGAAATAAGAAATCAATTATTTGGATAGCCCTATTATGAACACTGAATTCATAATTTTAAAACTTCTAAAAATATCTTCACACCCAGCTGGCCTCACTGGAGTTCTATCAAACATTAAAAGAAGTGATACCAATTCTGCACAATCTTTTCCAGGAAACAGAAAATGAGGAAACAGTTCTCAATTTATTTTATGAAATTACTAGTACCCTGATTAAAAAAATCAAAGATAAATGTTGTATCAAAAAAATAAAAGTTCTCAAACTACAGACTAATATACCTCATGAATATAGACACAAAAATCTTTAACGGAATATTGGCAAATACAATTTGCCATACATAAAAAAATTGTATTCCATGACTAAATACTGTTTCAACATTTGAAAATCAATAAATGCAACCCACCATATCAACAAACTAAAGAAGAAAAATTGCATGATATATCAATTGATGTAAAAAAAGCATTTTTTTTTTTTTTTTTTTTTTTTTTTTTGAGACA
>NW_016107999.1:485052-562437 GCF_001604975.1 Cebus imitator
GATTACAGGCACACCACCATGCCCAGCTAATTTTTTGTAGTTTTAGTAGAGACGGGGTTTCACTATGTTGACCAGGATGGTCTCGATCTCTTGACCTCGTGATCCACCCGCCTCGGCCTCCCAAAGTGCTGGGATTACAAGCGTGAGCCACCGCGCCCGGCCTCGTAAAAAAAGCATTTGACAAAATTTAACATCTATATAAGATCAAAACCCCCAGAAAAATAGGAATGGAGAAGAACTTCCTCCACTTAATCAAAACATCTACACAAAATCTATAACTAACATTAAACTTAATAGTGAAAAGCTATTGAGCCAGGAACAGTGGCTCGTGCCTGTAAACCTAATAGTGAAAAGCTATTGGGCTGGGCTCAGTGGCTCACGAATATAATCCTAGCACTTTGGGAGGCTGAGGCAGGAGGATCACTTGAGGTCAGGAGTTCAAGACCAGCCTGGCCAACATGGTGAAACCCCATCTCTACTAAAAATACAAAAATTAGTCAGGCATGGTGGCAAGTGCCTATAATCTCAGCTACTTGGGAGGCTGAGGGAGGAGAATCACTTGAATCTGGGAGGCAGAGGTTTAAGTGAGCTGAGATTGCACTAGGGCACTCCAGCCTGGGTGATGGAGTGAGACTCTGTCTCAATAAAAAAAAGAACTCTGTCTATTTTACGTTTTCCACCTAAGATCAGAAACAAGGCAAGGATGTCTGATCTCACCACTTTTATTCAACAGTGTTGGAAATTCTAGCGACAGTGCAATAAAGAAAGAAAAGGAAATAAAAAGCATACAAACCAGAAAGGAATAAATAAAATTATCAGTATTTACAGATGTTATGACTGTACATGTAGAAATTTCCAAGGAATATAAAAAACAAGGTTTTTTGTTTTTTCCTGATCTTGGGGGGAAACCTACAATGGTTTTTCACAATTAGGTTTAATATTAGTTACGTATAGATTTTGTGTTGATGTTTTGATCAAATTGAAGAAGTTCTTCTCCATTCCTATTTTTCTGAGAGTTTTGATAAGTGAGTTTAGCAAGATTACAAGATAAGGTAAACATATAAAAATCAATTGTATGGCTATATATTAGCAATGCACATTTAATATCACTCAAAGAGATAAATTCTTAAGTATAATTCAAAAAAGCCCATGTACAGGACTTGCATGCTGACAACCATAAAATGCTGATGAAGGAGATGAAAGAAGAGCTAGATAAATGGAAAGACATACTATGTTCATTTGAAGACTTGACATAGTAATTACAGTCAATTATCCCCAAAACTGTTACTCAGGTTTAACACAATTATTATCAAAATCCAAGCAATGTTTTTTGTAAATATAGACAAGATTATTCTAAAATGTATATGTAAGGGCAGAGGAACTAGAATAGCTAATGCATTTTTTAAAATAAGAGTAAAGTGAAAGGAATTAGTCTACCTGAATTAGAAACTTATTATATAGCTGCATGAATCAAGACCTTGTGATATTGGTGGAGGGCCAGACAATATAACAATGGAGCAGAGTAGAGAACCCAGAAATAGACTTACATAAATACCTCCAACTGATTTTTAACAAAGGTGCAAAAGCAATTCAATACATTTCAACAAATGGTGCTGAAGCAATTAGACATCCTGAACCTTGACCTAAACCTCACATCTTATCAAAACCTAACTCAAGATGGACCACAGACATAAATATTAAAAAAAAAAACAACCTATCAACCCCTTTGGAAAAAAAATGAGAGAAAACTTTCAGGGTCTGGAGCTAGGCAAAGAGTTCTCAGGCTTCTTGACATCAAAGCTTCAATTCATAAAAGAAAAAAATGCTAAATTGGACCTTATAAAAATTTTAAAAGTTTTTCTCTGTGAAGACCCTGTTAGTAGAATGAAAGGGCAGGCTACAGACTAGGGGAAAATATTGCAAACCACGACCCAACAGAGGACTAGTATCTAGAAAAAAATATTTTTATGTTTTAAATTAATTAAACATTTAATATTTATATATGTATATATCAGAACTTCTCAAATTCACTACACTAAGTGAGAGGAGCCAGACTTAAAAAGGTTTCATACTACGTAATTCCACTTATATAATTTTCTGGAAAAAGCAAAACTCTATGTAAGGTTAGAAAACAGATCAGCATTACTAGGAGTAGGGTTAACTAAGAAGCATAAGCCAATTTTTGTGTTTGAGGAGGGGGTGTTGGAGCTACTATATTACTATAGTAGTTACGGTTACCTGACTGTGTGCATTTGCCAAAACTCATGTAACTGTATGCCTTAAAAGACTATATCTTATGGTATGCAACTTTTATCTCAATAAACCTAACCTAAGCAAAACCTCTTGGAGCTTAACAGTAAGACAATGAGCAATTCAAATAGAAAGTAGTCAGAAGACGTTGTAGTCCATTCTCACACTGCTTTCAAGAAATACCTGAGACTGGGTAATTTATAAAGAAAAGCGGTTTAATTGAGTCACAGTTCTGCAGGCTGTACAGGAAGTATGACAGCTTCTGGGAAGGCCTCAGGAAACTTTCAATCATGGTGAAAGTGAGAAGCAGGCACGTCTTACATGGCTGGAGCAGGAAGAAGAGAGAGAGGGGAGAAGTGCCACACACTTAAGCAACCAGCTCTCGTGAGAACTGTCACAAGACAGCACTGGGGGATGGTGCTAAACTATTAGAAACTGCCCTCATGATACAATCACCTCCCACCAGACCCCACCTTTAGCATTGGGGGTTACAATTCAAGATGAAATTTCTGTGGGGACACAGATCTAAACCATATCATTTTTCCCCGGCCCCTCCCAAACCTCATGTCCTTCTCACATTCCAAAATATAATCATGTCTTTTTAACAATTCCTCAACGTCTTAACTCATTCCAACATTAACTCAAAGGTCCAAAGGCCAAAGTCTCATCTGAGACAAAGCTAATCCCTTTTACCTATCAGTCTGTAAAATCAAAAACAAGTTATTTACTCCTAAGACACGATAAGGGCACAGGCATTGGGCAAATACTCCCACTCCAGAAAGGAGAAATCAGGCCAAATAAAGAGGATACAGGCCCCATGCAAGTCTGAAATCCAGAAGGGCAGTAATTAAATCTTAAGGCTCCAAAATAATCTTTGAATCCACATCTTACATCCAGGACACGTTGATGTGAAGGTGGGCTCCCAAGGCCTTAGGCATTTCTGCCCCTCTGGCTCTGCAGAGCTCAGCCTTGACAGCTGCTCTCAAGGGCTGGTATTGATGAGTGTCTGTGCCTTTTCCAGGTACATGGTACAAGCTGTTGGTGGATCCACCATTCTGGGACTTGGAGGATAGTGGCCCTCTTCTCACAGCTCCATTAGGTAATGCCCCAGTGGGCATTCTATGGCGTTTCCAACTGCACATTTCCCCTCTGCACTGCCTTAGTAAAGGGTCTCCATGAGGGCTCTGCTCTTGCAGCAGGCTTCTTCCTGGACATCTAAGCTTTTCCATACATCCTCTGAAATCTAGGAGGAGTCTCCCAAGCCTCAACTCTTGCACTCTGTGCACTGGCAGGCTTACAGCCACATGGAAGTCACCAAGGCTTACAGCTTGTGCCTTCTGAAGCAGTAGCCCAAGCTGTACCTGGGGCCCTTCTAGCTACAGCTGGAGCTGGAGTGACTGAGATGCAGAGAGCAGTGTCCAAAGGCTGCACAGACCCTGGTCCTGGCCCTCAAAACCATTTTTTCCTCCTAGGTCTCTGGGCCTGTGATAATAGGGACTACCTCAAAGGTCTTTGAAATGCCTTGAAGGCCTTTTTTCCATTGTCTCAGCTATCAGCATTTGGCTGCTCCTTACTTATACAAATTTCTGCAGCCTGCTTAAATTCCTCCTCTGAAAATGGCCTTTTCCTTCCTTCCTTCCTTTCTTCCTTCCTTCCTTCCTTTCTTTTTCTTTCTCTTTCTCTTTTTTTCTTTTCTTTCTTTCTTTTTTGAGACAGAATCTTGCTGTGATGTTCAGGCCAGAGTGCAATGGCACGATCTTGGCTTACTGCAACTTCCACCCTCCCAGGTTCAAGGGATTCTCCTGCCTCAGCCTCCCAAGTAGCTGGGATTACAGGCACATACTATCATGCCGGGCTAATTTTTGTATTTTTAGTAGAGACGGGGCTTCACCATGTTGACCGGGCTGGTCTCAAACTCCTGACCTTGGGTGATCCACCTACCTTGGCCTCCTAAAGTGCTATGTTTACAAGCGTGAGCCACTGCACCTGGCCAGCCTTTTCTTTTCTATCACATGGCCAGGCTGCAAGTTTTCTAAACTTTTATGCTCTGCTTGCCTTTTAAATATAAGTTCCAGTTTCAGGTCATTTCTTTGCTTACACATGTGATCACATACTGTTAGAAGTGACCAGGCCACATCTTGAACGCTTTGCTGCTTAGGAATTTCTTCCACCAGAGACCCTAAATCATCATTCTCAATTTCACAGTTCCACAGATTGCTAGAACAGGGGCATAATGCCACCCCATTACTTGCTAACACCTAACAAAAGTGACCTTTGCTTCCAGTTCCTAATAAGTTCCTCATTTCCATCTGATACCCCCTCAGCCTAGCGTTCCCTGTCCACATCACCAACACCATTTTGGTCACAACCATTTAACAAGTCTCTAGGAAGTTCCAAACTTTCCCTCATCTTCCTGTCTTCTTCTGGGCCTTCCACACTCTTCCAACCTCTGCCTGGTACCCAATTCCAAAGGTGCTTCCACATTTTCAGGTATATTTATAGCAATACCCCACTCCTGCTACCAATTTTCTGTATTAATCTATTCTCACACTGCTCTAAAGAAATATCTGAGACTGGGTAATTTATAAAGAAAAGAGGCTTAATTCAGTCATGGTTCTGCAGGCTGTACAGGAAGAATGACCTTCTGAGGAGGCCTCAGGAAACTTACAATCATGGTGGAAAATGAAGAGAAAGCAGGAACATCTTACATGGCTGGAGCAGGAGGAAGGGAGAGAGGGGAGAGGTGCCACACACTTTTAAACAACCGGATCTCGTGACAGCACTAGAGGGATGATGCTAAACCATTAGAAACTGCCCCCATGAGCTAATCACCTCCTGCCAGGCCCCACCTTTAACACTGGGGACTATAATTCAACGTGAGATTTGGGTACAGCCATATATCCAAACCATATCAGACATGAAGAGACATTTCACTAAAGAGGGTATACAGATGGCATATAAACACATGAAACAATGTTCAGCATCATTACCCATCTAAGAAATACAAATTAAAACCATAATGAGATATTACTATATGCCTATCAGAATGGCTAAAATTAAAAATGCTAACAATATAAAATGCTGGTGAGTGTGCAGAGAAACTAGATAAATCTTATATTGCTGGCAGAACTGTAAAATGGTACTGCCACTCTGGAAATCAGTTTGGTAACAAGCATACAACTACTATACGATCCAGGAATCACACTCCTGGGCATCTACCCCAGAGAAATTAAAACTTTTGTTTACACAAAAATCTATAGATGATTGTTTATAGCTGTTTTGTTTACAATAGCCAAAAACTGGAACCAACCCAAATATCCTTCAGTGGGTGAATGGTTGAACACCGAGCGGATCCACACCGTAGAAAACTGCTCAGTAATCAAAAGGAACCAACTATGATACACACAACAACCTGGATGAATCTCAAGACAACTTTGCTGAGTGAAAAAAGTCAATCCCCAAATATTTCATACTGTATGATTCAGTTTATTTGACATCTCTTTGGAAAAACAAAAATTCTAAATGAGAACATGTTGGTGATTGCCAAAGGTTAAGGGATAGTGAGGGTGTGGCTATGAAAGAGCATCAGGAGGGATCACCTGGTGATGCAGTATTTGTAACCTGATGCACATTTCCATATCCTAGTTCTGATATGATACTATAATTGTGCAAGATGTTACTATTTGAGAAACTAGTTAAAGGGTACATGGGAAGGGGCACGGAGTCTCATGCCTGTAATCCCAGTACTTTCGGAGGCCGACGGGGGCAGATCACAAGGTCAGGAGCTCAAGAACATCCTGGCCAACATGGTGAAACCCCATCTCTACTAAAAATACTAAAAATTAGCCAGGCATGGTGGCACCTGCCTGTAATCGCAGCTACTTGGGAGGCTGAGGCAGGAGAATCGCTTGAACCTAGGAGGCGGAGGTTGTGGTGAGCAGGGATCATGCCATTGTACTCCAGCCTGGGCAACAGAGCAAGACTCCATCTCAAAAAATAAATAAATAAATAAAAAGTTTAACTAAAAATAATAATATAATTGTTTGCAGCCCTGCTTGTATTTGGGGTGGTGAGAGGACCTGGAAACAGCCTAAATGTCCATCAGCACAGGAAGGGTTGACTATAATGTTAGTTCCATAAAATTCAACATTGTGCAGAACCAAAGGAAAAAAGCATCTTTGATTTGAAAATCATAAAGAGTTACCCTTCTTGTGTCTAAAGGATAGATAAAAGTCTTACCCTTCTTGTGTCTAAAGCACAGATATACATAGAGCACAACAGCAGACATGCAATGTATCTGTAGTATTACTACACTTACGTAGTAAGGGGAGGATTGGGGGAAAATGTCTTTAAATTCTCCTTAGGAGAGGGATAGTGGGGGAAAAAACCAGGAACGTTAAGACCCCCTGGCCTATCCCAGGATTCCTCAACTTCAGCCTTGTGGATGCTTTGGACTAGACAATTCTTCACTGCAGGGGCTATCCAGTGCATTGCAGGATGTTTAGCAGCATCCCTAGCCTCTACGCACGAGATGCCAGTGGCACCAACCCTCAGCCATGATGATCAACTACGTCTCCCAGGCACTGCCAAATGTTCCTGGAGGACACGGTGGCCCCCGGTTGAGAACTACTAGACAGATGACTGGAAATCACGCAACAAACCCCAGCCAGGGGACATCAGGAGTGATGGATCCATTGCGCTTTCATTTTTGACACGAAGAATATATTCAGGGCTTACTTGTGTCATTAAAAATTAATTTTTCAAAAATGGCTCTCACTGGGAAATGCAGTCCTGAAGTAGGGAAGAGGCCCAGCCAGGCCCTGGGACTCCAGACTTTAATCCCAGCCCTGCCCCTGCTTGCTCTATGACCACCAGCCCCACTATGGGCCTCGTTTCCCCCTGTTGCATACAGAGTCCATGCTGACACTTTCCACTACACCTCCATAGTCCATGCTTCTCTCCCACACCTCCGTGCTCAGGCAGCTGTCAGGAATGCTGTCTGCCTCTCTGCCTCTCCAGGGCATGGAAAACTCTGGCTCATCTCTGGACTCCAATGCCCTACCCTTCAGGAAGTCCTCATTATCTCCCACCAGCATGCAAGCAGCCCTGGCTATGACCCCACAAGCTCTTGGGCATCCCTACACATAGACATGCACGCTGCCCACAGCTGTCTACAGAGCATGGTGAATATTTGCCATTTATCATCCTCCTCATCCACTCCTCTCCACCGGCTCTCAGCCAGACTTCTTTGCCCTCTGATCTCTGGTTGGCTCAACAAATGTTGGGCACCAGCAAAGGATCAGGGAGCAGGGAGAACAGGGAGGCAGGCATTTAGTCTCCTGCTTTTCCTCTTCCGGGCCCCCCTTGAGCAGTACCTGGGTCCCTCTTCCTGTGGCCATAGCTCTTGAAGGTTTCCAGTAGCTGCTCCTTCTTCTGGTCCCTTGAGACCTAGGGTAGTACAGCTTCCTGCATGCACATTCACCTCCTTAGTTCCTTAACTTGGTCTACATCGTATAAACACTTCCTTCACTGAATCCTGGTATCCTTCTTAAAGAGTTCCCAACAGGGTCCTAATCTGATCCACATACCCTAACTCGAACACAAGCAACTTGAGCAAACGTGCATACGAGAGCTGCATATTGCTGTTTTGTTCTGTTTTGGATCTCAGGAACCCCAGGGGCCAATACGGATGGGACCTAGAACATGGGCAGAGCTCAGTAAATAAGTGAACAAATGAGTAAAGAATGGATGGATGGATGGACCGACAGACAGGCAGACGAAGGGGTGGATGAATTGGTGACTGTTTGCACAGACCCTGCTTTTGCAGACATGAGTAACAGCTGAAATCCCTTAAGCGCTCACTGCTTGTCTGGCACAATGCCAAGTCTTTTATATATGTTAACAGTAAAGGTAAAAAACAAACTGTTTTTCTTTCTACTCACACTCAATACAACACTCAGCACAGAAACACTTCGCCTCTAGTCACCAAAAGGTGTGTGTTTTCTCTCCACTAACATGTAATTCTCCAGCAGACACTGACTGGATGTCCTACAACTTAATTCATTTCTAACACTACCTACCTGGAATTAGTGTCAGATTCTTTTCTGCAGGATGAGGGCTCAGTCCCACAAGACTGCCCCCTACCTCCAGACATCAATCAAAAGTAATAAGTTGTCAACTATACTTCTGACCAACCGGCTGAAAATCAACGTTTCCACACCCCCTCCCTGTGTTCAATTAATAAATCAAGGTTCCCACACCCCCCTCCTTGGGTTCAATTAATTTGCTAGGGCAGCTCACAGAACTCAAGGAAACACTCTATATACATTGGCCCATTTATTATAAAGGATACTAGAAAGCTTACAGCTGAACAGCCAGATGGAAGAGATGCAGAGGGCAAGGTATGGGAAGGGGTGCGAGGCTTCCATGCCCACTCCACCATGCCACCCTCCTGGCACCTCTGCATTGAACATGCAGCAATCCAGAAGCTCTCCAAACTTTGTCCTTTGAAGTTTTTATGGAACTTCTAGACAGGCATGACTGATTAAATCTTTGGCCATTGGTGATCGATTCAGCTTTCAGTTCTCCTGTCCTTCTTGGAGGTCAACGGTGAGGCTGAAATTTCCCACCTCTACTGACAGGATTGGTTTCCTAGCAACCGAGTCTCTCCGGGAGCCCACCAAGAGTTGCCTCAGTAGAACAGAAGAGGCTCCTATCACCCAGAAAATTCCAAGGGATTAGGAGCTGGGTCAGGAACTGGGATCAAAGACCAAATATCAGAACCAAAGATCCTCCTATAACCTCTGTCTACAGGGCTTTCAGGAGCTCTATGTCAGGAATAGGGGGCCAGAGACCAATTTATGTATTTTGTAATATATCACAATATCACTTTCACCCAATCTCCATAACCAGTCTGAGGCAGGAGTATTATCATGAAAAAAGAGACACTCTTAAGGGTTAAGTCACTTGCTCCAGGTTACAGGAGGCAACAAGGCCAGGACTCAGCCCAGTGCCACTGGCCTCCAGAGCTTGCAGTCCTGATAACACAAAGATGTGGCTAAACGACTCCAGGACCGCATGGTGCAGCTTTGCCAGCAGGGATTCCCACCCCGGGCCTCTCCTGTCCCACGCCTGTCCCCGCCCTCTAGGCCCTGGGTGGACTCAGTCCTGGTCACAGTGGCCACAGCGTTGGCACACTTCCCTCTGAGGCCACACTCCACCCCGCCCCTCCAACCCAGAGGACGCTGGGTTTGTAAGTGGAAGGCCTAGGGAGGCACCAAGTTCCTCCTGCTCCAAACCGACAGGCTCTGGTTTATGCCTTGAGCAGGGGGGAGCCTTGCAGGTCTGTGGGTTTCTTTCTCAAAGGAAAATTGCTGGGCTCGTGAAGAACAGCCTCGGCCACTTGCTCTCCTTGGGTTTTCCTGCGTGGGAAAGGGTGAAGAGCGCGGGCTTTAGACCCGTAGGAGCGTCGCAGTCCCAGCTCTAGGTGTGGCGCGGGACCCCTCCTGCCCGGGGCTGGTAAAACGAGACTGCCCGCGCGAGGAGCGAATGGAAGCGCAGCAGCTGCCTGCAGCCCGCGCCATCGCGCCCTCGTCCGACCCGGTTCACCTTCTCGCACTTTCCCAACACCCCTGCAGATCGCTGTGATTTGGCCGTCTCTGTGAAGACGGCCAGTCTTTCTTCCCATTTTGCAAATTAGGAAATCGAAGCCCTTCAGAGCCGGGTCGAGGTCTCGCGGCAGGGCAGAGGCAGAGCTGGGTCCAAACTCTGGCCCCGCTTCCCCCGCGCCCGGGGCTCCGCGGGGCGGCTTTATTGGGGCAGCAGCAGGCGGGATTTATTTCCGGCGTTGTTTATGCGCGGCACGTCTGGAACAGGGCCCTTGGTGATTAAAACGCCTCGGGACAGAAAAGCCGAGCTGAAACATTCGGGAAAATACAAAAAGGAAAACAAAACAAACTGCATCAACAGGGACTTCTCAAAGCGGAAGCGCAGGAGTGCCGCTAGGGACAGCACCTTGTCCAGAGGCTTGGGGGTGGCTGCTTCACCTTGGGCTTGACCGCCTCCTGGATTCCCGCCACCCCGGGACCAAGCCAATCATCATCATTATTAACAGCAGCAGCGCCATCCCTTGCCATTTGGTGGTCAGTCACACTTGGCTTACACCCCAGGACTGCCAGTTCTGGCTGTGTGACCTTGGGCAGGTAAACTAACCTCTCTGAGCTGCAGCCTACCGGGCCCTGCTTCCCAGGGTGGTTGGGGAATATGCGGAATGATACGTGGGAAGCTACAGGCTAAAGGTCTGGCACATCGCAGCCGCAATAAACAATAGATGTCTGTTCTTTTACATTCTAAAAAGTCCTTTTATATACATTTTAGAGCAGAGCAAGCAGTCAGGCTCTGGCGCTGGCGGTCGGCCGGCAATGCAGCCCAGCTCCAACTCTGACTGTGTTATTCCGACAAAGTTATATAACCCTTTAAAGCCTGGTTTTCCACAGCTTCTATAATAGATGAGGTTAACGACCCCTACCTCCTACGATTGTGTGAGGTTTTGTTAGGAGGTTACACACAAGGGGTTTATCATAGCACCTGTCACAGAACAAGCACTCTGCAACTGTTATGAATAATTTTCATCCCCTGAGACAGGAATAATACAGGGTGGTCCCAAGAGAATAGAAAATTTCAGGCGGCAGTTTCACATGACTAGCAAAAGGAAACTTGAAATCCCTGCAGAAGCTAGAGGCCGGTAGGACCCTGAAAAAACAGGGTGTGGACTAAGCTGGTTGAGACCCACTGGACCCAACACGAAGCTGGATTTGACCTAGGCTTCTCCTAGGATCCCATAGGCTCATTAACATAATCACACACCCACCAGCATCTTGACAGTTCCAAGACCACCCATAATTAGTGTAAAAATGGGTGGCACCGCAGTTCTGAGAAATCACCTTTTTCCAGGAATCTTCAGGAATATTCCACCCCTTGGGTAGATACCCATAAAAGTAGCAGCCCCAACCCCCCTTGCATGACTCTCTTTGAATACACCTGGGATCTCCTTCCTTGAGGAGGGGAGCTTTTTGCTTTGCAGTAAATCTACTTTTTGCTTTGCAATAAATCTCCCTACTTTCACTAATTCTTGACTCATCCTTGAATTCCTTCTCCCGATGATATCAAGAGCCTGGACCCTAGCCAGGGTTGAGGCTCCACCAGCATTTGGGGACCTGGGCCAGCCCACCAGTATCATTCCCAGCTTGTCTGCTTGATAGTTAAGATAAGTGTCATTGCTCCCATGTTATACATGCTGGAAGTAAGGCTCTGGGAGGTGAAGTGACTTGACTAAGGTCACACTACCAGGAAAGAGCAAAACAGGAACTTCTGCACTGGGCTCCCAGTTCTAAGTCAGCACCCCTTCCATTGCAGGAGCCCCAAGGTTGTACATTCAAAATGGCCCGGCAGCCTTGTCAGCTCTGCCCAACAGAATGGACTGAAAGACCCCTTGTGAAAAAAACCCAGCCCACAGCTTCAGATTGATCTGGTTTCCAATCCTCTTCCTAGCTGTGTGTCCTTGGCCAGACACTCAGCTTCTCTGGGCTTCAGTCTCTTACCTTTAGCTCAGTGGGAGTTAGCCCTACTCCTCGGGGTCACTGTGAGCAGGAAGTGAGGATGGGTGTAGATATGCCCAGCATTGTGTCAAAAACCCAGCAGGTACCCAGGAAAAACCGTCTCCCTCCGCTGCCCCATCAGTGCATCTGTTGTCATCTCTCTTGGGTCTTCTGGCTCCAGCTTCATTCCCAGCCAGAGGGACCTGAGTGACTGACAGGCCCTGACATTCCAGCTGACAGAGCAGCGTCATCCCCGCCAGCCTGCCTGAGCCTCCCAGGTATCTGCCATAACAGCATCCTATCACCTGGGCTCCGAGAGCTAATGAGGCCACTGGCGGGTAAGGACAGGCCCATCCAGATGCTCCAGGCCCTGCCTTTCACTCTTCCCCCTTATCCTTCTCTGTCCCCTATCCTTTTCCAAACTCTACCTCTTTCACTCTCCTTCCCCTCATCCTCCCTGAAACTTTCAAGGAAGCAGCCCATGGCCTCTAAAAATGATCCAAAAATTATGACCAATGTCAAAAAAGTACAAGATGATTTATTCATGCTACAAACTCTTAGCACATTCTTATACCTATCAAGGGGCACTGAGAGGACAAAGTTGAACAAGACACAGTCCAGCCTTGGGATCTCAGAAAAAAGTTGATGCATCAGCAGAAATGTATAACCCAATAGGATGCACATATTAAATAAGAATTCTGACAGCTGCCATTTATTCAGCACTTTATACGTGTTCTGGCTTACATTTGCAGCTCAGCTTCAGGGAGGTCATGAGTCTTATCCAAGGTCACACAGCCAGGAAGGGACAGTGTTGAGATTCAAACCCAAATCTGTTTGGTCTCAAAACTTGGGCTCCTTTTGTTTCATCAATCCTTGCCTCTATTGGAAATGTTCAAACATAGAGAAAAACAATTACCATGCAATGTGAAACTTGATGTGAAAATACAAACAGCAGAGTGAATTATCTAGGGAGGGATTCTTATGAGCTGGATATTAAAAGATGGTGATCATATATGTATATATCCAAGCCTATGCCTATATTTCTACATCTATGTATTTATGCCTATGTGTACGTCTATATCTACCTCTATAGCTGTCTATAACCTGGTCCCCCTTCTCCCAGGATCCCTGAACAACACTGCTGCTCCATTCTTCCCTCCAAATGGTAATATAATTGAGTTGGCCAGGCACAAGGTTCACACCAGTAATCCCAGGTCAAGGAGTGAGGATTGCTTGCATCCAGGAGATCGAGACGAGCCTCGGCAACATAGTGAGATCCTGTCTCTACAAAAAATGAAAAATTATCTGGGCGTGGTGGCACAAGACTGTAGTCCCAGCTACTTAAAAGGCTGAGGTGGGAGGATCACTTAAACTGGAAGTTTGAGGCTGCAGTGAGCCATAATCATATCACTCCACTCAGCATGGGTGACAGAGTGAGACCCTATGCCCCATGTGTATATATATATGTATGTATTTGAGTTCACACAGTTGGGGTCCAGATTTGACTGGTAATTGGAAAAGTCAGTTATAGTAGGAAATAATTTAAGTAATAAACTACATACTGCTAAACATCTCTCTTTAACTTAAAGTATATAAATGTGCATGTATCCAAATAATTTTAGATGAAGGCCTCTGACGCCTGCCTCTCAGAATAGCTCTGTTGATGGGATTTCGCATTCTCCTTTTTCTGTAAACCATAGCCTTAATACAATTAGCACTCATGCTTCAGGTACCGTTTAAGTAAACAAGAAAATATAATTTGAGTGCAGAATCATGGACAGTGGTTTTTTTCCCCCCTAATACTTTGTAGGTCTCTAACCCACACATATTAGTACAGAATTTTTTTTTTAGCAACTGACTTTTATGGGGTCTTTACAAATCATTCCAGTTAGTGCTCATAGAAAACAGAACTTTTTTTCTGATATATTAGGGATACTGAACTCACTATTATAATTATGTTATTTAGTTAAATATGTTGTGAACTGCTGAAATATGAGCACAAAAAAAAGAATGGCTGCTCCTGTGAAAGCTAAGCTGAGTTCTTTAGAAACACTCCACAGAGATGACATGCTGCAGGGTAGCAAAGACAGCTGACTCCTGCTAAGCAGCAAGTCGACTGAGGAAAGCAGAAAGACATGGGTCATCTCAATGGGAGAGCAAGCTAATGGCCTTGGGGCTCCACTTGCCACCAACATCAGGCAATAGGGTTGCAGGTGAAAAGCCACTGATCCAGTGAGACAGTTAAGTGGAGGCCAAGTGGACAACTTCCACTGTATCTGCTTTATATTTCTGATCCCAACAACGTCCAGGTGGAGTAGAACCCTGTCCACACTGTGGCTCGCCCCTCATCCCCTTTGTTGTTCTCCCAAGAGGAGGAACGCAGTTCCAACTAGCAAGATCCCATGACGCTGAACACACTTTTTTTCTCTTCTCTTCTTCATCTCACTCTTCAGTACTCACCTCTTGCCTTCTGCCTCATACTGGTGACAAAAAGTTATAAGGGCATGCACTTTGAGGGAGTGACAAGATAAGAGGGTGTGGTAGATGAGGCTGGGGATGGGGGCGAGTGTCAGTCTGTGGACACTGGACTAATGTCCTTACAGGCAATGAGGGGTAACCGAGATCCAATCTGCGCCAAAGAAAGGTCACTCGTGCAATTGATGTGGACAACAAATTGGAGGAAATGGAAGGCAGGAAGGCCAGTGAGGAGCCCACTGCATTCACCAGGGAAAGAATGGTGATACCTAAACTGATCCGGGAAGCTGAGGTGGGGATGAGGGTCCGCATAGTACCAGACCTAACAATGAGTTAAACATGAAGAGTAAAAGGGAAAAAGTCTCCGAGAATGCCCAGGCTTTTGTCTTGGCCAACGGACTTCAGCCAGTAAAACCAGGAAGACAGGAATGGGAGTGGGTTTGGAGTCAGAAAGACTAAGCTTTCTGCACTGGCCATTTGAGCTTGTGTTTCCTTTGCGTCATGCAAAAGGAGAAAGCCAGGAGTCGAAATACATTTAAACCTGGACTGGAAGAAATGGAGCTCTCCCAGCTGCTTGAATCAAGTGAAAACTACCAACTGCCTTGAGGATTTTTTTTTTAAGACAAAGTCTCTCTCTGTCTCCCAGGCTGGAGTGCAGTTGTACTATCACGGCTCACTGCAGCCTGGGCTCAAGTAATTTTCCCACCTCAACCTCCAAAGCAGCTGAAACTACAGGCATGCCCCACCATGCCTGGCTGGTTTTTTAATGTTTGTACAGGTGAGGTCCCACTTTGGTGCCTAGGCTAATCTTGAACTCCTGAGCTTAAGCGATCCTCCCTCCTTGGCCTTCCAAAGCGCTGGAATTGGAGAGGTGATCTGCCATGCCCTGCCTGCCTTGGGGACTTCTGATCGCTCTTGTTCCGTTCAACACTTGGCAACAGAACAGGTAGAGTGGAAAAAGCCATGGCTTTGAAGTCATCCAGTTCTGGGTGGAAATTCCTAGTTCTGCAGATATGCGTTATTTGTGGCTTTGGATATGTGATTTAATGTCCTTGTGCCTCTGTTTCTTCATCTATATATAAAACAAATAATGACACATTCTTCATAGGCTGCAACGAGAATCAAACGCAGTCATAAACATAAAGCACCCAGCTAGTGTCTGATACATATTAGTTGTTCTGCAAATGGTGATAACTAGTAGTTAGTAGGGGTATTTTATTTGTAACCTATAGAATGTCATTTATTAATTTATTAATTATACAAAAGTCAAATAATTGTAATTCTGGAGTGGAGAGTGTAGTAACTTGAAGGGATTTGAAAAACAGATATTCGCTTATCTTAATTCAACAAGATATTTTTTGGGCTCCTCTGGGTGTGATAGGCCCTAGAAATTTAGAAGAAGCCTCCAGATTTTTTCATGCTTCCCCCTGCAAACACACACACACATTTAAGCAAACAGTCACCATCACCAAAGGGGGTTCCCTCCAATTGTGTAGGAGCTCTCAAAAGCTGAGTTAAACAGACATTCCACGCTGGGCACTGGGCACATAAAGAGAAGTTGTGCCAAACCTTGGCTCTGGAGGCTTGGAGCCCAGTGCTGGGCATCAGTGAGTCTTGAATGAGCTTTTTCTCCAAGAACCAGTGTCCACCCCCGCCTTAGGCTCCCTGCCCAGACCACAAGGCTGCCAGCCCATCTGTGTCCTTGAGAACATGCTGGGCTCCTGACCCAGGCAGCAGCTGGTCCACTACCTGCTGCCCCCGACCTGGCACTTACCCAATTCTGAGACAGTGAGCACAGAGAGATAGAATCTGAAAGCTGGAAAGGAACATGGAACTCACCCAGGGCATGGAATGTGCAACTCACAGAACCCAGAGCCAGAAAAGGGTTTGATTTTTATTAAGCTTGGCCCTTTGCCAGCTGGGTGGGTTGAAGCTGTCACTTTTCACTCTAAGCCTCAGTTTTCTTATCTGCAAAAGAGGGATAATAAATGTCTTCCTCATGAGATTATTGTAAGGATTGTAAATGACAGAATGACAGATACCCATCTAATGGCATGTTAAGCAAAAAACTAAACTAAACCAAAAAACGATGAGGTGGATATTTATTGGTCCAAAGTGCTACTGAAAAGTTTGAGTGAATATAATTTCAAACACACCTGAAATTACATGCTCAAACATCATCAGAAATCTCTCTCTCTCTCTCTCTCTCTCTCTCTCTCTCTCACACACACACACACACACACACACACAGAGAGAGAGAGAGAGAGAGAGAGAGAGAGAGAGAGAGAGAGAGGAGTTGGCTCTATTTTCATATAAGCCTTCTAATATTGTTTGGATATTTGCCCCCCGCCCACCCAATCTCATGTTGAAGCTTGATTCCTAAAGTTGGAGGTGGGGCCTAGCAGTAGGTGTGTAGGTCACAAGGGTAGATCCCTCATAAATGGCTTGGTGTCATCCCTATGGCAACGAGTGAGTTCTTGCTCTGTTAGTTCACATGAGAGCTTGGTGCTTAAAACAGTGTGGCACCTTTCCCCTCTCTTTCGTGCTTCCTCCTCTCTCACCATGTGACATGTCTGCTCCCCCCTCATCTTCCACCATGATTAGAAGCTTCCTGAGGCCCTCATCAGACGTAGATGCTGGTGCCGTGCTTCTTG
This sequence comes from Cebus imitator, assembly GCF_001604975.1. NCBI lineage: Eukaryota > Metazoa > Chordata > Mammalia > Primates > Cebidae > Cebus > Cebus imitator. The sequence continues at coordinate 502,028 of NW_016107999.1, forward strand.
TACAGCCTGAAGAACTGTGAGCTAAATAAACCTCTTTCTTTACAAGTTACTCAGACTCAGATATTCCTTTAGAGCAACACAAAATGGGCTAAGACACCTTCCCTTCAAGGTGACAAACTGACCTCCAGCAGCACTAAGCTTTCTCTAACGCAGAAAGAGTGCTTCTTTCCCAATAGTCTTAAGTCTGGCCCTCAATGACTGACTGGACCACTTTTGGTTATATATTTACTCCTCCATTGATCACTGTGCCCAGGGAGATATCATATTACCCTTGGCCAACATTGGGTCATGTGTCCATGTCTGGAATCCTGAGCTCCAAATTGGCTCTAAGCTACCTAGGTAACAGGGACTGATAGCGGAGAAAGAAGTATCCAAAAAAAATCAAGATGCTTTTTTAGATTAAAGGGAGAACGCATACTGGGCATGCCAAGACAGCAGACATCGTGACAAGATAGCAGACATCAATAAATATGTGTAGAGGTTAATTTTCAACAAATGCTATTATCTTCGTCAACATCATCATCATTATTTATCATTGTCACCATAATTAACAAAATCATTGTCACGATCATCGTCACAGGTGAATAATACGTTGCACCTGTGTTCCTGGGATCTATTGCTTCCTATGCAGCCTCTTCTACATCCATTTTGTACCTAGAAGGGAGGTCTGTTGGCACTCAAGCAGGGTTTCTAAGAACCTGAGGCTCCCTTATTGTCTTCCCCTTAAAAATGCCCAGCCCTGCAGCCATCCTTTCTCTGTGTTCTGAAATGGATCTACTCCAGGCATGGTCTCTTCTCTTCCCAGCATCAGGCTCTAACCTTTACTCTCCTCTACTCCTCATAGCTGTGGTCTCCTGACCACCACTTTTAGCTGACCCATTTCTGCTTCAGTCATGGACAAAAGCAAGGGGGTTGAAAGAACACCAGCCTCATTCTCTAAGGCTCATCACACACTGTACTACACTTCTGGTCCTGAAATAGGGACCTTTTTTCATCACTGGAATTTACCCTTGGCCCTATATCTTGAGAGCCTACGTGGGTACCCATATTGAATATATATTAGCAAACTTTTGGTTGAAAATAACAGAGAACCTAATTTAAACTGACTAAAAATTAAAGGAATTCATTAGCTGATGGGCATAAAACCTCAGAGGCAGTTCAGGCTTCAGGCAAAGCTAGATCCAGCAGCAGCTCAATGACATCACCAAGGATCTAGTTTCTTTCTCTCTGTTAGCGCTATCTTTATCAGTGTTGACCTCATCTTAAGGCTATTTCCCTGGTATTCCCAAGATAGTTTCAAGTGCATCCTAAGGCTATATGCTTCCAATTTTCTGTCCTGGGGGAAAGAATAGCTCTTTATACAAGAATTCCTAGCATAATCTGAACAAATTCACTCTTACTAGACCAACTTAGGCCCCATCTTTGGTTGGTTCAAAAGAACCATGGTGGAGTTAATTCCAAATAAACCACATGTTGTAAAATGGGGAAGAGATAGTTTCCCAAGGGAAATGTGGGATCCTATTACCCTAAAGGAAGGGGAAGATTCCTGGCCCACAGCCAAAAGATGTCCATTATCAGAATTTTGAAAGAGTTATGCTCTAATTGTACCTGGAGGTGAGCCCAAAATTTGTCTGTATTCTCAGAGACATTCGGCTCTTTCATTTTACCTAAACTCTTTTTTGGAATTTGGAGGTAATTCATTGAAATTATTCATCTTGAGTCTGGGTAAGGAGTATATTGGAGTTCTTTGTACTATTCTGGCAAATTTTCTGTAACCCTGAAACTATTTCCAATAAAAGAATTTGTTAAAGTAATATGGTAGTGCAGAATCACCATTCTTTCCCCTTAACCATAGGAAAGATACATGTAATATTGATACTTGCCTCATCTTTGCTTCAGAAATCATGGAAAAGTTTCAGGGGAGAATTCACCCAACTTGGCTGGGATACTGGGAGCACTGGTCTGGAAAAGAACTTCTGAGCTTTAGGCGGCTGAATGTGCATGAAGTAACCTACATACCAAAGTCTTCCAAACAAAGATTAAGGGATGGGACCTCTCAGATAAACTCCTCCAAATTGGGACCAAATGTTGCAGTTTCAGGATCACATCTGTCCCAATTACCCTATTGCTTAACATGGGATGTGGGTTGTCAGGGTGAAGTTCTTTTAGCAGTTATCCTGTGTTTGCCTTATTATGTAAGGAGGGGACATAACTTACCTGTTTAGTTCACTGGCCTTTAGATTAAGAGGAATAGTACTCAAAGAACTATACCCAGTGCACTGCATCTGAGGAGGGCCTCATCCACAGCTAAACCTGATTTAGACAAGATTCTAGATCTTGAGCCTGCGCCTGGTGATGTAATAGATGGGACTTGAGGGAAGCATTAGTAGAAGTGGATGTATTTTGCACATGGGAAAACAGAAATAATTTATGGCCAGAGGGTGAACTGTAGTTGTTTTAAAACATTGCCCCCCAAATTTTTTAAATCCTTCTCATAGAGAAATAGAATCCATTTCCCTTGAATCAGCGATTGGTTGACAAATAGAATAGGGCAAAAGACACTATTCGACTTTTTTTTTTTTTTTTTGCATTACCTCACGCACTTATTCATTCATGACAAGAACACTTGAAATCTACTCTTCTAGCAATTTTTCGTTATACAATTCATTATCACTAACTGTAGTCACTATGTTGTACAGTAGATCTCTTGAGCTCAACCTTTTGTCCATTATTTGACTTTTGGGGCTAGATGAGAAAAAGCCATGTGACTCAGCCTGGTTTCCTTGAGATGCTCATTCTTGGAATCCAAACAAGGAGAAGAATGGCCAGCCTGTAGAGAAGTTTACAGGGAGAGGCCCAAGCTAGAGAGAAACAAGGGCACCCTCCTTTCTCAGCTCCCATTGGGCTCCCAACTGAGAGTCAACACCTACTTGCCCACCATGCAAGTGAGCAATTCTGCAAGTGGACCCTCTAGTCCTATCAAGGCATCCCCATGTGGAGCAGAGACTACGCTTCTCTACCAGCCCCTGACTAAATGGCAGATTTGTGAGCTAAAAAGATAACTGTTGTTTTTTTCAAGCCACTAGGTTTTGGGATGGCTTATTATGTAGCCAAAGTAACTGCAACACCATGCAAATGAATGCAAAAGCGCTTGAGAGAGAATACTTGTGATCTCAAAGTATTAAGAGATACCCTTGTGAATAATTTTGAAGTCCATGAATATTTGTGCAAGAATGATTGTTTTGATAAGTGCACTGCAAAAATCGAATGAAAAACACAGGCAGTAGTAATGAGCTGTCCAATAACTTTACCGGAAAAAGTATATACTCTCAAGAACATCAACGTTTGATTCAATTCTTGTTTGTCCTTAAAATCAGCTCATAGTTTCAATTATGAGCTATGATTTGTTACATATAGGATATCATTACTCTTTCACAATTTTAACTGTTAACAAAGCCCAAGTCAAATCTATGAACCTGCCTTTATGCCAAAATTTTAATCTCTACTCAAAGTGGTTTGTATTGAGTGGGAACTTTTTTTCCGGTTTTCAGTTATTCTTAGGAAACTTTATTAGTCAGGGTTCTCCAGAGAGATAGAACATATTTATATATAAGTGTGTGCATAAATGTGTGTGTGTGTGTATATATATATATATATATATATATATATACACACACACACACACACATATATATATATATAGGTTCTGTTTCCCTGGAAACCACACACACACATATATATATTCATATATATGAAGAGATTTATTATAAGGTTTTGGCTCACACAGTTATGAGGGCTGAGAAGTCCCACTATCTGCCATCTGCAAGCTAGAGACCCAGGAAAGCTGGTGGTGTAGTTTGAATGCCTGAGAACCAGAAAGCTGATGGCATAGATTTGAGTCAGGTCTGAAGGCCTGAGAACTAGGTGTGCAGACAGCAGAAGATTGATGTATGAGCTCAAGCAGTCAGGCAGAGTTAATTTGCTCATCCTCCCCTTTCTCATTCTATTCAGGTCTTCAATGGATGGGTGATGCCCACACATACTGGGGAGGCCATCTGCTTTACTTCATCAACCAATTCAAATGCTAATCACTTCCAGAAACATCATCCCAGACACACCTAGAAATAATGTTTAACCATTTGTCTGGGCATCCTAAGGCCCAGTCAAGTCGATGGGTTGATAAAATTAGCCATAACAGAAACCAATAACCTCTTCTACATGCCTGGACCACAGCCTTATTGTTGTGTCTTTGGCTGTGGCGTTTTGCCTGCCAAACTTTTTTTTTCCTAGTACCAGAGGAAAAGGACATTCACCAACCTCTCAGGATCCTCTTTCAGCCCCAGCTTGCCCATCCTTCAGCAAATGCCCAGTTCCTGCTTGTACTCACTGAGGAAGAGCATCAAAGATGGCTGCCTCACTCCAAAGCTCCAGGAGCACACTACTCCCCCATCCTGCCTCCCACTCTGCCTCCCACCTGTCTCCACCTGCTTGGTTCATCTTTCTTCATCCTCTTCCCTTGTGCTATCCTTGGCTCTCCTCTTCATCCTGTATGTATACTTGGATTATATCAGCCTCATTCAGGAAATAACACAGACCAGTTCCATCCAGTCCCCAATGCCACAATGCTGAAATTTCTGCCAGATGGGTCCCAATTATCACAAGGAGAAGAAAGCAGCAACTTATGATGCCATAGTCAAGGGAACCTGATACAAGTTGAACATCCCTTATCTGAAAATCTTGGGACCAGAAGTGTTTCAGGCTCTTTTGGACTTAGAATGTTTACTTAATACTTATCATTTGAGCATTCCTAATTTGAAAATCTAAAGTCTGAAATGCTCCAATGAGCATTTTGTTTACTCAAAAAGTTTCAGATTTTGAAGCATTTTTCATTTCAACTTTTTGGATTTAGAATGCTCAGCCTGAATTGACAAATTTCACACTGCCTTGGGGATGGGTCTTGGGGCAGGAAGTTTATGGATACAACTTCACATTAGGAAATTCTAAATCCAAACTTTTTAAAAAATACCAAACTTTGGGGCCTCAGAACCCACTTCATAGCAGTTAGAACTCATTATACTGGGAGTATCAGAAAACCCAACTCAAACTGGTTAAATAATGAAAGAAATTAGGCAGTGATAGAATTGCAAAAGACAGAGGTAGAGCTAGCTTCAGGCAAGGCTTGATCCGGACACTCAATGATGTCACCAAGAATTCAGTACCCTCATCCTAAAGATCTCATCCTAAAGCTGGGTCCCCTGTGGGTCACAGTATTATCTGTCAGTATTTCCAAGAGTTACACAAGTCCACTCCCCAGTGACTTAATGCAAGTGTCAGAATTGAGTCTTATTGTCTTGGTTGGCTAATTTGGATGCTATGTCCTTGGTTAAGGGCATGTTATCTCTGTGGTCAGGAGGATGAGAGATACTCGTTGGTTTAAGCTAATTGGGTTTACCCTCTGGAAATGGAATCGATAATAACCAACCTACATGGATGAGAAATGCAAGATGCTCTTAGGAAGGGGAAATGAATGTTAGAAAGATAGAAATTGGGTCCAAACTGCAAGCTCCACATGTTTCCTGGATGGAGAACACAGTAAAATATTAAACTGACCTCAAAATGGTCATAATAATCCATGTTTGAGAAACTCTTTTAAATATATACCTAGTTTAAGGTTTTCACAGCAAAATTGAGTGAAGGTACAGAGGTATCTGATACACTCTCTGCACCTACACATGCATTGCCTCCCCAGAGGCAATATTCCCCACCAAAGGGTACGTTAGTTCCATTTGATGATCCTATATTGACACATCATTATCACCCAAAGCCCGCTGTTTACATTTGGGTTCACTCAGTGTTGTTCCTTCTGTGGGTTTGGACATATGTGTGATGACATGTATCCACCATTGTAATATCATACAGAGTAGTTTCACTGCCCTAAAAGTCCTGTGTTCCACTGATTCATTCCTCCCTCCCCCAACCCCTGGCAGCCACTGATCTTTTGATTGTCTCCATAGTTTTGCCTTTTCCAGAGTGTCATATAGTTGGGATTATACAAAATGTAGCCTTTTCACTTAGTATGCTTTTAAGTTTCCTTCATGTCTATTCATGGCTTGACAGCTCATTTCTTTTTAGCACTGAATAATGTTCATTGTCTGGATGTTCCATAGTTTATTTAGCCATTCACCTACTGAAGGACATCTCGGCTGCTTCCAAGTTTTTGCAAAATTATGAACAAAGGGACTGTAAACATCTGTGTTCAGGTTTTTGTATGAAGATAAGTTTTCATGCACACTTTTGAACAGTTCCTTTTCATCCATTACTTCTTTGGAGCCCCACATTTTCTCCGAAAGGTAGATGCCAGTAATTCCAATGTATAGATTACCAAATGGAGGCTCTGGCCAAGAACACATGGCTGATCAGTGACAGAGACGAGACTTGAACTACTAAGGTCTGTATTTTTTTCCTGGCATTGTCATTGACTTCCTGGGAGATAAGTTTCTAGAAAACCAAACTCAAAGCTGCCCCCAAATGGCCAAACACAGACTGATCCCAAGTTCTTCATCCCCTACTCAGTACACACATGTGCCCACTAGGACAGCCAGTTCCATGCTGCCCTTGGTTCTGGGCACCCTGAATTCCATCATTGGTGAGTCTGGCTGATGGCATGACCCACTCTCAGACCCCATGATAGTATGGTTATTTTCCACTAGGCAAATTCCCTGGCTGTATCCAAACCAACTCCAACCAGACTCTAAGTCCCTTGCCTCCCTCCTTTCCTCTGTTCTTGCCTCTCATCATCCAGTGTTTATTGAATACCACCTAAGACCCAATGCCCTTGTCACAGCATTTAAGCTCCCTCACTTCCATTCCTCTGACTCTCCCACCAATCACTTTCCCCTCATTCCCTCCACTCCAGCCATGTACACTCTTCATAGTTCCACAGATGCATGGGGCACACTCCACCCAGTCCCTGCTTCTTACCCACAGGGCCTATTCCCTCATTTCCTTCAAGTTTCTACTTAAATGTCCCCTTATAGGCAAGGTCTTCTCTGTACCACACTCCCACCCGGAAAAAAAATCAACATCTCCAGTACTTCCAGCGCCATCTTTTTTAACTTTTCCCATAACAATGTTCACAACAAATGTCTTACATATTTATGGATGTACTGTATGTCTTCCTGCTCCATGAGAAGATGAGTGCCTCAAACACGGAGATTTTCATTTGCTGTGTTCATTGATGAATTCTAAGTATCTAGAACTATTTTTGGCCCCCCAGTGTAGTCAGCAAATATTTGTTGAAATAATGAATCCTATCAAGACTGTCATCTAATAGCTACTCTCTTCCAGACAGGGGTGACACCAGCCCGAGGACTCCTCTCCAAGAGCTGTCCTTGAACCCCTTTCACTTGTTTCTTGTTTTAAGGGATGAGATCTTGCTCTGTCCCCTAGGCTGGTTGCAGTGGCACAATCACAGATCACTGCAACTTTGAACTCCTGGGCTCAAACAATTTTCCAAATTCAGCCTTCCAAGAAGCTGAATGCACCAAATGTATATACATACATTTTGTAGAGATGAGGTCTCACTATGTTGTCGAGGCTGGTCTTAAACTCCTGATCTAAAGTGGTCCTCCCACCTGGGCCCCCCAAAGCACTGGGATTATAGGTGTAAGCTACCACTCCCAGCATTCCTCTCAATCTTGGGGTGCTCCTCTCCCTCCCCATATCAGTGATGGGGTGGCATGATGCCCAGCACTCCACTAATTCCAAATAATTACCCGTTCCTTCTGTCTTTAACTTCAATTTTGTATGCCCTCAAGGCTGGTCAAAATTGTTTCAAAATCGATTTGTATACCCTTCCTTGGTAGACTGGCACTTCACTTTGCCTGAGGCTACTTGGCATACACGTTTTATTTCTGGTTTCTGTGGTTTCAGCTGACACTGAAATATAAACAGTCCACTAAACACCCTGCCACACATACATCATATCACTGAATGTTCACAAGGACCATGCAACACAAATGTCTTTGTCTGGATTTTGCAGATATGGAAACTGAGGCTCAGAGAGCTATTACTCTCTCGCTGGATAAATGATCACAAAGTACTTGTCTCTCAGTTGACAGAGCTATGGATATTATGGTCCTCTGGCCCCTCAATGCCACCCCTAAACTGTGAGTCAGGGTCTGATTGTCTGCCGTTTTCACCGTAGGGCTCTGCCTCCCAGCCAGTCCTTAGAACATCCATCCCCTATTCCCAGCCAGGCAGAGCCCAAAGAGGCTGTGGACCCTGATCAGCAGACCTCTTATCCACCGCTGCAATAAGCCGCTTGGAGAGGAGATAAATGGATGTGATTATTAGCTTCAAATGAGGTTTAGGGATTATCTGTGGATTTTCTTTATCCTTGTGACAGACACAGTGGAGAAGGGAGGGGCTGTGATTTCAGAACCCGGGGTAGGGGACCAAGCACTTTCATCACTTGAATTGTACCAAAGCTTGAGAGTCAGACGAATCTGGGCATGAATTCAAGCTCTGTGACCTTGGATACGTCATTTCACCTCTCCGAACCTGCTACCTTCCTGTGCACAAGGAGTGGAGACAGGCTAAGAATGTTCTTTCCCATCAGAAGAGGATCACTCGCTCAAGTACTGGTTTGAAGGAGTTTACATACAAACGTAAAACTGCATTAATTACCTCTGGGTATCTTATCTCCTATTGCAACTCCTCAGAAACATCTTGAAAGACCAAACTGAAATTACTGTATACAACACTGACAATAGTCATAGCAGCCTATGTCTACTGAGCTCCTCTTAAATGCCAGCACTTTGTAGTCACATTGCCATTTAGTCCTCTCAATAATGCTAAGAAGTAGTTTTATTCTATTCCCATTTTACAGAGGGAAACTGAGTTCCATGTGGCTTGCCCAATGCCACAGAGTTGGTGAGGGGTAAGACCACGCCTAGAACTCAGGTTTAGGTTCCCCAAAGCCAATATTGAAACCCTCTGCTAAAAGCCTCCACTGCATGTGCCATGATTTCAATAGCATATTCTGAAATGGGTTTGAACCAGCTTCATTAGAGTAATTTTATGTAATCCAACTACTTTTGTGAGCACTAACTATACTTGTCTCTGAGTCGTCATTTCTTCATCTGCTAACTGGGGGTGATAACGCCTTCTTTCATATGGCTGTTTTGAGGATTGAATGAGATATAATAAACATTCAAGAAGCATCGGTTTTCCTTCTTTTCACCTCAAAAAAAAACTAATATAAATTGATTTGCTGAAATTATAACAACTGGGATTTAAGAACATCAATAACAATAGAAAAATTAGTCTGGTGCAAAATTGATGATGCTGGAAATTGTCTACCTACCTGGTCGTGTGTCTCACAATGCTAGAATGCTGTTTATTCCACTGACACCAGGGCTACATGACATGGAAATTAGAGTGGAAAAAGTGTCATTCTCACTGGTTCAACAAACATGCATTGAGCTTCTTTTGCCAGCACTGTGGGCGCTATGGTGTGTATGTGTCCCCAAAATACATGTGCTAGAAATTTAATCCCCAATGCAGCAGCACTGGGAGGTGGGGCCTTTGAGGAGGGTTTTTAGGTCATGAGGCCTTGTCCTCATGAACAGATTAAAGCCACTATAAAAAGGGCTTGTAGGAGTGAGTTCTCTCTCTTCTGCCATGTAAGAACAGAATTCACCCCTTTTGTCCTTCCACCTTCTGCCATGTGAGGGCACAGCAAGGGGGCACTCACCAGATGCTGGTGCCTTCATCTTGCACTTCCCCGCTTCCAAAACTGTGAGAAAAGAAACTTCTTTATAAGTTACTCAGTCTCGGGTATTTTGCTGTAGCAACACAAAATGGACTAAGACATTTGGTTCCCATCTAAACAAAACAGATATGGTCCTTGCTCTCATGGACACTACATTCTAGTGAAAGAAACAGAAAATGAACATAAATAAGATGTTTTAAGGAGTAGCATGTGTTATAAAAATTAAAACAAAGTAATCATATAGTGTAACTTGGGGCAAGAAGAGGCTATTTTAGAGAACACAAGCAGTTCAACTTTCTCTGAGAAATAAACATCGACACAAAAGCCTGAATATTGAAAAATAGGCACTCCTGGAAGGAGCTAAGTCCCAGAGCAGAGAATAAAAGGTATGTGTTTAAGGTATGTGAAGAAACTGCAGGGAGTGTGGAGTGAGCAACAGGGTAAGTGATGGAATAATAAAATCAAAAAAATTGGTGGCATCAAATTATGCAAAACCTGGAAGGCCACAATATGAAGTTTGGATTTCACTCTAAGTTCAACAGGAAAGACACCATTAGAAATGTTTAGCGAGAGGCTAGTAACTTGATCTGTTTCCTACTTTGAAAAGCCACATTGGACCCACACAGATATGGTGCTGCTTGTTTGGATGTGCTTTCCCCCTGCCAAAACGCATGATAAAATTTGATCCCCAGTGTGGTAGTGTTAGAAGGTGGGGCCTAGTGGGCGGTGTTTGGGTCATGGGGGAGGATGGCTCATGAATAGATTTATGTCCTCCCACAGGGGTGAATGAGTTCCTGCTCTCACAGGAATGGATTCATTCCCCGAGAAAGTGGGTTGTTAAAAAGAGTCTGGCTTCCTCGGTTTCTCTCTCTTGTCACCTCTCCTACCATGTGGCCTCTTTGCAATGCCCACTCTCTTTTACTTTGTACCATGAATTGAAGCAGCCTGAGGTCCTCACCAGATGCAGCTGCCCAAACATGGACTTTTCATCCACCAGAATTGCGGGCCAAATAAACCACTTTTTTCTATAAATTACCCAGCCTCAGATATCCTGTTACAGCAACACAAAATGGACTAAAACATGTGAGTGCTTGATTTATAACAAAGATAGCACACAGAGCAGAAGTGGGAAATGGTCTTTCAATAAATGGTGCTGTATCAATAGGGTAGCCATATGGGTTAAAAAAAAAATCTTAACCAATACTTTATACCATATACTAAAATAAATTTGATGTGGATTACAAATATAAATCTAAAAAGTAAAACAATAAAGATCCTATAAGATAACAAAGAGAATATTTTCATAATCTGGGATAGGCAAAAATTAAACAGAGCACAAAAAAGTGCTTTAAAAATAGATAAATTAAGCTTCAATAAATTAGCAACTTCTGGTTATCAAAAGACACCACCAACAGAGGGAAAGTAGAAAACCACCTGATGGGAGCAGATGTTTGCAATACATATAATCTCAAAGGATCCCTATTCAGAATAGAAATAAAAGTCCCACTAATCAAGAAAAAAAAACATGTATCACAATAGAAAAGTTGACAAAAGTCATTAACAGGTACTTTACAAATAATCATTAAACGTGGAAAATTACTTCATTAGTCATTAGGTAAACTAAAATTAGAATCATTAAATAGTCATAGAATGGCTAAAATTAAAAACAGACTGATAATATTAAGTGTTGGTGAGGAGATGAGCAACTAGAACTTTCATACCCAGCATATAGGATTATAACTGGCATCCCTTGGCTGGGCATGGTGGCTCACACCTGTAATCCTAGCACTTTGGGAGGCCAAAGCAGACAGAGTGCCTGAGCTCAGGAGTTTGAGACCAGCCTGGGAAACATGACAAAACCCCATCTCTACTAAAAATACAAAAAAATTAGCCTGGCATGGTGGTGTGTGCCTGTGATCCCAGCTACTCAGGAGGCCGAAGCACAAGAATCACTTGAACCTGGGAGGCAGAGGTTACAGTGAGCCGAGATCATGCCACTGCACTCCAGCCTGGGGGACAGGGTGAGACTCTGCCTCAAAAAACAAACAAACAAGCACTTGTGTCTCCACTTTGGGAAACTATTTGGGAGTATCCACTAAAGCTAAATATATGCATACCTTACCCAGAAATTCCACTTCTGGGAAAACAACTGACAAGAATGCTTGCATATATGTATCAAAAGTTTTATACAAAACTTGGAAACAATGAAAAACTCCATCAACAAACTGAGATGTATTCATATAGCAAAATACTACACAGCACGAAAAATAACATTGCTGATACAGGCAACAGCATAGATGAATCTCAGAAACATAATACTGAGCAAAAGAAAGAAGCCAAGTACGAAAGTGTATATACTGTATAGTGGGGTGTATTTTATTTTGCTTTTATTTATTATTTTATTTTATTTTATTTTTTGAGACAGAGTCTTGCTCTGTTGCACAGGCTGGAGTGCAATGGTGCTATCTCAGCTCACTGCAACCTCCGCCTCCCAGGTTGAAATGATTCTCCTGCCTCAGCCTCCCGAGTAGCTGAGACTACAGGCATGTGCCACCCTGCCTGGCTAAATTTTTTGTATTTTTAGTAGAGATGGGGTTTCAGCATGTTAGCCAGGATGTTCTCAGTCTCCTGACCTCAGGCAATCCACCCACCTTGTCCTCCCAAAGTGCTGGGATTACAGGCATGAGCCACTGTGCCCATCCCAGACTTTCAAATCAAGTAGCCAGGTATTGAAGGCTGCCTCTGTCAGAGTACAATCTTGGTCAAATCTCTTGACCTTTCTTACTCATCTGTGAAGTGGGGATGAGAGTCATACCTACCTCATAGGGTTAATATATGTCAAGGGCTTTAAAGGTCCCTGATACAATTCAGCCCTCTGTAAGTTAGCCATTACCAGGGTCTGTGTGGACTTCCCTGTGGGATGAAGAGACAGAAGGTAGATTTTAGTTCTTGTGCCAAGACTGTTTCATTAGCATGGTGATTGCTCTTTAAATCATGGAAACAAATGATGGCATATAATATTATTGCCACATAATGGAGTCCATCAGGCCCAAAATCCAGGAGCCAAAGACATAAAGTACATATACACAACAGAGGAAATCCTGACCTAGCTGGGCATTGGTTGCCTAGGTGCTAATATGCTTTTCTGTGTATTGGAGAAGAAAATCGTTACAATTATTCTGCAACCATTTGGAGAGCTAAATGCCAGCCTCCCGAAAGTGCTCAGAGATAAGGGGCAATACACTTCAACTTTCCAGAGTCCGTAGTCCAAAGAGTTGCGCATTCCTGGATTAAGTGATACTTCTCATCCCTTTGAATTATTGCAACAGCCTCTAAACTAGACTCCCACCTGTGTCCAATTTTTTTCCTCTTCAACAAATAGGTCCTGAGCACCTACACTGTCTCAGGTTCTCTACTAGATGCTAGGGGACAATAAGAACAAGTTCACAGGCACGGTGCACTATTGGAACACTTTGCAAATTATAAAATATTGATCCAGTGCTGTTGCTGTGTGGATGATCAGGTGGTGACGGCAGTTGTTAAAGCAGTTGTTCAGGCCGGGCGCATTGGCTCAAGCCTATAATTCCAGCACTTTGGGAGGCCGACGGGGGTGGATCATGAGATCAAGAGATCGAGACCATCCTGGTCAACATGGTGAACACTATCTCTACTAAAAATACAAAAATTAGCTGGGTATGGTGGTGCGCGCCTGTAGTCCCAGCTACTCAGGAGGCTGAGGCAGGAGAATTGCTTGAACCCAGGAGGCAGAGGTTGCTGTGAGCAGAGATTGTGCCATTGCACTCCAGCCTGGGTAACAAGAGTGAAACTCTATCTCAAAAAAAAAAAAAAAAAAAAAAAAAAAAAAGGGAAAAATCAAAAAAAAAAAAAAAAAAAAAAAAAAAAAAAGCAGTTGTTCAGCAGTGCTCTGCTGTCTATGGAATAGAGGCATGGCAGCCAAGTCTAAAGCAATTCCTGCCTGATTTTCCAACCCCTATTCCCTACATCAGCTTTACAGCCATCCACACCAAACCTATAGCAGTCCCTTCATTTTCACACCCCAATGCTTTTAAATATTTTATTTCCTCTATCTGACATATTATCCTCCTTTTGTCTGCCTGTAAAACCCCACTTAATCCTGTAAGGTCCAATTTCACCCTCCTGTAACTCCTCCTAACAGGCAGTGTTCATCCCTTCTATGAGCATTTCTCAGTAAAGGCAGAGATATATCAGAATGACCTAATAATCATCTTCAAATCCCAGGCCCATTCCTGCTCACCAGAAGTTCAGATAGGTCTCGGGTGCATAATGATTAAGAGCTCAGGCTTCGAGTCAAAAAAACTCAGGTTAAGCCCCAACTCAGTTGTTTACCAACTCCGTGACCTTGGCCATGTATCTTAACTTCCCTGAGACGGTTTCCTCTGTAAAAGGGTAATAGGAATAAGAAGGAATGACTAGTTGAGACAAAGAACATAAAACGGTACCGTACCTGACACCTGGGAAGCACTCAACAACTTATCATTGTTATTGAAAAGAGTCCCATTTTATTCTGATTTTTACAGCCTATCCACTTCTTCCCACCCTACCCGACCCCTCTCCAGCTTGAGAATCACTGCTGAGCATTTATCAGATTGTATTATAATCCAGTGTTTGTGTGCTTGGGTCTCCTTCTACTGGTAAATTCAGAAGTCATGTCATAGTTCTAGATCACCAACATGTCACACTGTATCAAGAACAGTGTCAGTATTTACAAGCTGTGTGATCTTGTTCAAGTCTATCTGCCTCTTCTGGCCTCAGTTGATTTGGCGTAAAATGGGGAGAATAATGCTTACCAGATAATGTTGTCAGAAATATCAAGTGAGATCTTGAATGTGAAATGACTTTAAATGGTGTGTAGGAGTGAATTGCTATGCTTCTGCCATCTGTGGTGTAAAGGGGCTGTGGTCCAGGTCTGTCACTTCACAGCCACATATCTATGTAAAGGGGCTCTCTCCTTTCTCTCCTTCCCTCTCTCATGGAGTAGCAGTGTGATCCCCTCTTTCCTTAAACATTCTTGGATGATTTGTACCGAATAGAAGACTTTACAATGACCTGCACAGTAGCTCAAGCCTTTCCAAGGAGAAAGGGACTATTGATGCATTGGTGTAAGATCAGTTCCTCTCAGAATGCTAACCACTGAGAACATTGCAGTAAGCTTCACAGACAGGATCCTTGCCCTGGATGAATTTGAATTCTAATCGAGGAAAAGTGAATGATAAACAAGTAAACATATAAATACAATAATTTCAGGAAGTAATAAGTACTAAAAGAAGAAGCGCAACAGGTAATGTTATAGAGTGATTCGGGGAGAAGTATTAGCTAGGTGACCAGAGAAGACCTCTTTGACAAGGTAAAATTTCAGGTGAAATTCAAATGACAAGAAGTACTCTGCCATTAAAGATCAAGATGATGAGGGTCCCAAGCAGACAAAACAGCAAACAAAATTAAAAACAAAAACAAAAACTTTAACATCACCTTGGTACAAAATGGAAGCCATTGTAGGAGGAATTACTAAGTCAGGGGAGAGTTGGTCATGAGGACGCAGGAGGATTGGGCACGGATGCTGCGTGTGGAGCTTTGCAGGCTGTGATTTAAAAACTAGAAATCGGGCTGGGCACGGTGGCTCATGCCTGTAATCCTAGCACTTTGGGCGACCGAGGAGGGTGGATTATGATGTCAGGAGATCAAGACCATCATGGCTAACATGGTGAAATCTTGTCTCTACTAAAAATACAAAAAATTAGCTGGACATTGTGGCACGCGCCTGTAGTCCCAGCTTTTGCGGAGGCTGAGGCAGGAGAATCGCATGAACCTGGGAGGCAGAGGTTGCAGTAAGCTCAGGTCGTGCCACTGCACTCCAACTGGGTGACACAGTGAGGCTTTATGTTGAAAGAACAAAAGGAAGGAGGGAGGGAAGGAAGGAAGGAAGGAAGGAAGGAAGGAAGGAAGGATGGAAGGAAGGAAGGGAGGGAGGGAGGGAGGGAGGGAGGGAGGGAGGGAAGGAAAAAAAATAAATGAGCAATAACATGAAGAAAAGGAAGTTATTTTGACCTCAGCTTCTCATGTGTACATTCATTCAGCAGATATAACTCAACATCTATTGTGTGCCAGTCACCATGCTAGAAGACGAAGATACAGAGAAACATAAAATATATAAGCCTGGCAACTGAGGGTAGAGGTACATGAGTAACACAATGTGATGAGAAGTGTAGTGGAGGGATGTAAAGGCTGAGGGATCCTAGAGGAGGGAGTGACTGACTGTGACTTAGGGGGGGCCAGGAAAATTTCCTTGGAAAATGAGGATGTTTTCACTTGCAGATAAAGCAAAAGTAGTAAGGAGGGGAGAAAGTCTCAGCCAAAGTGAAGGGCAGGTGCTAAGGCATCGGGATGAGCCTGTTCCGAATAAGTGGTCCTCTGTCATGATAGGCAGATAGCTTGTCTTGCTAGTGAAAGACTTAAAATACTTCATAAAAAAGTTAGTTTGGAGAGCTTTCTCTGGGACATAGTAAAAGACGGCCTGGAATGAGGTACTAAAGGCAGTCAGTCCAGTGAATGGAGTTTGCAACAGATCAGGTAAGTAGACCTGCATTTAGTTATTGGTCACAGAAATGGAGAGGGAGAGATATTGCAAAGTCAGGACGCCTTAAAGACAGACCCCTAAGTCTTCGGAACTTCAGGGCAGAACTGCCTGTGTGGGAACTCTCCCATGTCTCCTTGATTTCACGGCCACCTCTGCAGGCGCCCTCTCCCGTCTCCGCCGCTAGCCCCCGCCTCCTTTCTCCGTAAGCTTGGGTCTCCCTGGGAGCGGGTCTGCCCTTGGGGGAGGTCTCTGGGCTCTGTGCCCTACAGCTTGGCCGACATTCGGGGCAGACAGAAGCAGGGTTCGGCGCCCCCCGCGTGCATGTGTGCTAGCCCAGGCAGGAGGGAGCGCCTCGGCGGAGGAGTCAAGGAAGAGGGGGAGGGAGAAACGCGCCAGAACCTCGGTCCCTGGCTCCCTGGTCGGCCACGGAGGAGCTGCAGCCTCCAACAGGTTCGTAGAACGCGCGCTCGCTCCCTGTGGCTGAGCCACTGTCCTCCGCGGGAGCGGTTGGCTGAGAGACCCCAGCCACAGGCCCCGCGCTCCAGAGCTCCCAGAAGGCGGCTTCCTCCGGCCTCTCCCCCTCCCTGGAGCTCTCAGCCGCGGGCGGCTCTTCCGGGGCGAGGCAGAGGGCGCCTCGGGCTTCTCGCTTCAGCACCACCTCGGGGACAGCTCCCGCGCCGGGCTGGGGAGGGGGGGTTGTCCCTCCTGGGTCAGCACTGCGGACAGCGGCGGATCGCGGCGGCCGGAAGGGCTCCTCCGCACCTTACGCCCGGGTTCCGCTCGGCCGCTGAGGACCGTCCCTCGCCCCCGCGCGCCGGTCCCCGCGCCAGCACAGCGGCGGCGGACAGCTCCCTCCGGCTGCACAGCGAACCGCTAACAAAGACGTGGGGCTGGGGCCTGCAGAGCGCCGGGGGGTGACGCGAGGCAGCACCGATCGGGGGATTTCGGCTTCTCCCAGAGCGATGTCACCGGCGAGCTGGGCAGGGGCCTAGCACAGCCGCGCATCTTCGGCTTGGGTCTGCCGTCCGCTGAGGCCTGGCAGTGCAATGGCGGGCCCCAGCTAAGAGTGGGCAAGAGGGTGGAGGGGACGCAGGCACAGAAGGGTCCCGGCTCTGCTGGGCGGTCTGGGCCTAGGCTGAGCTCCTGGCGAGGAGGAAGGAGTGAGCCGCCCCTTCTTCCCTCCAGACCCCCACCCCCACCCCAGCTCAAAACCGCGGACTTCCAAGAGCCCAGCACAGAAGCCCGCGGCTGGCAGCTGCAATCACTGACTCCGGCTGTCCCCAGAACATCCCTAGAAAGTGTGAGGCTGAGTTTCCGTAGGGGGAGGGCGCCGAGAAGCCGCGGGGAAGCCTGACTAACGGGGTAGCTCCGGGCTCCCTCTCTCTCTCACGCCCCCCCCCAAAGAAATCCCAGTCCACGGAGAAGAAATGGGGGAGGGGGCGACCCAGACAGCAGGTTGCGAACTCGGCTTAGACCTGGGAGGTTGCAATTAGCAAGAAAAGAGGTTGAGGGCGTCCGTTAAGCCGGGAGGCTCCCAAAAAGGGAAGCCAGTTCTGAGGCAGGAAAGCATATGTGGAAGAGAAAGCTTTTCTCTGAGAGCTGAGGCTGGGAGGGCCCTCAGATCACGTGACACTCTAGATCACTGATTGTCTCCGTGGGAGACCAGGCCTAGGGGGCAGGGATGATTCGCCCAAGGTCACTCAGCAATTTAGTAGCAGAGCTGGGCCTAAAACCCAGGCTTCTTAACTCCTGGGCCTGTTGCACAGCATTCATAGAGAACTCTTAAAATCCCAGATGCAAGGAGAATATCAGAGTGGTTTACTTACTAGCACGTGACCTTGGGCAAGTGACCTTCTGAGACTATCTTCAGCTATTAAAGAGGAATGAGAAGATTAATTATGCCCACTTGGATGAGGATTTAATGAGCTTAGTGACGCGTAGTAAATACTTAAAAAATGGTAGATCCCATGGCTGCTATTATCCTTTCTGTAAACTTGTACTGGGAACCTATTATATACCAGGCACTGGCTGTGCACTGGGGAGGCAGAGAAGTAACTTGAGGAGGTCACAGACCAGAAAAGAAAACAAACACTTGCAATATGTTAAGTATCAAGGCAACAGGGCTGTGGGATCTCAGAAGCAGGAGTCACGAACTGTAAGGAAAGACGAAGAAAAGGACCCCAGGCAGATACAGCTTTGTGTCAAGGTCAAGAGATGTGAAATTCCAGCCACCAAGGCAATGTTACTGTGCCAGACAGTCCTCAGGATGCGGCCTGAAAAATGAGAGTGGAGAGAAAGCCTGGAACCAGTCTCCAAAGAGCCTTTTATGATGGAATACTTCAAACATATTTAGAAAAATAGAAAGAATAGTATAATAATCCCCCACATACCCATCATTCAGCTTCAACAGTTGGCCAATTTTGTTTCATTTATACCCACACCCACTCTCATCACACACACCCAATTCACACACACCCACATTCACTCTCATCGCATGCACACACACACACACTGACTTATTTGGAAGCAAACCCAAGACATCACATCATTTCATACAGATGGATTTTAACATCAGTACAACTTCTGCCATTCAGATACTAGACCATCTTGGAAGTCACTAGCTCAAATCATGACCTTGCCTCCTCAATCCGTTCCGAACATTTCTGTCCTTTGTAGAATGAGAAGCCACACTATAGTGATGAGCCACATGCATTAAAAGAAATTGTTTCAGAAATAAACAAGGGATACATCAACCCTCAACAGGTTTTACCATGCCAGAATTGTTCACATCCACTGCCTACCCAGACAAATCAAACCCCACAGGGAAAAAGTGAAAGCTTCCCTTTCAAAGTAATCTGAATCATGAGCTCCTAAGGCTAGAAAGATTAACATTATGGAAATCATTGATTTGGAAATCATCTAGCCAACCAGACACATTTTACAAATGAGGAAGAGAGGGGTCAAAAAAGGGGGAGAATTGGCCCAAAGTTCCATGGTGCAGAGACCAGATGCCATTTTCTTTTCTTTTTTTTTTTTCCATTTATTTATTTTATTGCATTTTAGGTTTTGGAGTACATGTGAAGAACATGCAAGGTTTTTGCATAGGTACACATGTGGCAGTGTGATTTACTGCCTTCCTCCCCATCACCTACATCTGGCATCTCTCCCCTTGCTATCTCTCCCCTACCCCCCATCCCCCACCGTCCCTCCCCTGTTTCTCCCCAACTGACCCCAGTGTGTAGTGCTCCCCTCCCTGTGTCCATGTGTTCTCATTGTTCAACACCCACCTATGAGTGAGAACATGTGGTGTTTGATCTTCTGCTCTTCCGTCAGTTTGCTGAGAATGATGGTTTCCAGGTTCATCCATGTCCCTACAAAGGACACAAACTCATCGTTTTTGATGGCTGCATAATATTCCATGGTGTGTATGTGCCACATTTTCCCTGTCCCGTCTATCATCGATGGCCATTTGGGTTGGTTCCAGGTCTTTGCTCTTGTAAACAGTGCTGCAATGAACATTCGTGTGCACGTGTCCTTATAGTAGAACGATTTCTAATCCTTTGGATATATACCCAGTAATGGGATTGCTGGGTCAAATGGAATTTCTATTTCTAGGTCCTTGAGGAATCGCCACACTGTCTTCCACAATGGTTGAACTAATTTACACTCCCACCAACAGTGTAAAAGTGTTCCTATTTCTCCACATCCTCTCCAGCATCTGTTGTCTCTAGATTTTTTAATGATTGCCATTCTAGCTGGCATGAGATGGTATCTCAATGTTGTTTTGATTTGAATTTCTCTGATGACCAGTGATGATGAGCATTTTTTCAGATGTTTGTTGGCCTCATGTATGTCTTCTTTTGTAAAGTATCTGTTCATACCCTTTGCCCACTTTTGAATGGGCTTGTTTGTTTTTTCCTTGTAAATCTGTTTTAGTTCTTTGTAAATTCTGGATATCAGCCCTTTGTCAGATGGGTAAACTGCAAAAATTTTTTCCCATTCTGTTGGTTGCTGATTCACTCTAATGACTGTTTCTTTTGCTGTGCAGAAGCTGTGGAGTTTGATTAGGTCCCATTTGTCTATTTTGGCTTTTGTTGTCAATGCTTTTGGTGTTTTGGTCATGAAGTCCTTGCCTACACTTATGTCCTGAATGGTTTTGCCTAGGTTTTCTTCTAAGGTTTTTATAGTGTTAGGTCTTATGTTTAAGTCTTTAATCCACCTGGAGTTAATTTTAGTGTAAGGTGTCAGGAAGGGGTCCAGTTTCTGCTGTCTGCACATGGCTAGCCAGTTTTCCCAACAGCATTTATTAAACAGGGAATCCTTTCCCCATTGCTTGTTTTTGTCTGGTTTGTCAAAGATCGTATG
This sequence comes from Cebus imitator, assembly GCF_001604975.1. NCBI lineage: Eukaryota > Metazoa > Chordata > Mammalia > Primates > Cebidae > Cebus > Cebus imitator. Next base: position 522,784 of record NW_016107999.1, read on the forward strand.
GTTGTAGATATGTTGTGTTGCCTCCGAGACCTCTGTTCTGTTCCATTGGTCTATATCTCTGTTTTGGTACCAGTACCATGCTGTTTTGATTACTGTAGCCTTGTAGTATAGTTTGAAGTCCAGTAGTGTGATGCCTCCCACTTTGTTCTTTTTGCTTAGAATTGACTTGGCTATGTGGGCTCTCTTTTGGTTCCATATGAAGTTTAAGGTGGTTTTTTCCAGTTCTGTGAAGAAGGTCATTGGTAGCTTGATGGGGATAGCTTTGAATCTGTAAATTACTTTGGGCAGTATGGCCATTTTCATGTTATTGATTCTTCCTAACCATGAACACGGTATGTTTCTCCATCTGTTTGTGTCCTCTCTTATTTCGTTGAGCAGTGGCTTGTAGTTCTCCTTGAAGAGGCCCTTTACATTCCTTGTTAGTTGTAGGGATGCCATTTTCTTATCTAGCTCAAAGAGGCTGGAAGGAGGAAAAGGAAGGGGGGAAAGAAATAGCCTTCATATATATATAGTGTAATCACTAAGGCTATAGTGTAATCACTAAGCTGTGATAGTGTAATCACAGCTTACTGCATCCTCAAACTCCTGGGCTTAAGGGGTCCTCTCTCCTCAGCTTCCCAAGTAGCTAGAACTACAGGTGTGTACCATCATGTCCAGCTATTTTATTATTATTATATTTTATTTTTGTAGAAATGAAGCCCCATTATGTTGCCCAGGCTGGTCTCAAACTCCTGGGCTCAATTGATCCCCTTCCCTCACTTCCCAAAATGCAGCTGGGATTAAAGGCATGAACCACCCCACCCAGCCCCTCCCACATACTTTCTAAGTAACCTGATCTTGGTGGCACCTTCTTTCTGGCTGCTGTGCTAACCTCCCAGCTGGCCCCTTAGTTCTCATTAGCAAAAGCCTGCGCAGTCAGAAGCCCAGATCTCATTTCTGTGGATTTTTGCCAGCCCTGCTTGCCTTAACCAGATATACATAAAGCCTTCCTTTTCCCATTTGCCCTGAATTTGGCTGCATACCCCCTCAGTTACAGACCTCAGCTCCTTAGAGGTGCTAAATGAGTAGTGTTTGACCCAGGTCCTGGCAGGACTCAGAGCTCTTGTGCCTTTTGGGAACATAAAGTCTCCCTGTTACTGATGAAATGTGATGGCCGTGATGGGTATGTGTGTCCTGACTGGGCTCCGGGACTCTGACTCTGCAAGTCAGCCTTTTCAGTCTTCAGGAAATCCTCTGCCTACCAAATGGGGAGGGCAGTGTCTCACAAGTTTCCCCAAGTCTTAGATAGACAATTGACAGTACACGCAAGGAGCTCTTAGCATCCTTGGTGAAGGAAAGTCAGCAGAGAACAGCCAATACAAGTGTCTTGTGTATGGGAGTGTGATTTCAGTCCAGACATAGAAAAGTGATAAAGATAGTATAGCCCAGCTTATGAAATTATCCCAGCCATCAGATTGGGATGAGACTGACTTAGATGCATTATATTACCTGGAACTATTTGAACTGCAATATATAAGATCCCAAAGGGACTTGGCAGACATCTTGTCTTCCTTCAAGACGCTTACTCATTGAATGGCTATTCTGTGTCAGGCACGATTCCAAGTGATGGTGATATAGCAGAACAAGACACTGTGTGAACTGGTGACACTGAATGACAAGTCAGTCATGTGACAACATGGGGCAGCACACACCAAACAGAGGAAATAGCTCTGGCAGAAGCCCTAATGTGAGCCTGGACTGTAGAGGGACAGATGGGAGGTGGAGTGAATGAGGGGAGAACAGCAGCCGCCAGGGGCAGGGAGGGGCCAGGGAGGAAATCATGCAGGGCCTTCTAGGCCATGGTCAGGATTGAGGCTTTTATTCTAAATGTAATGGATAGTAGCCAGATTGCTTTAAGCAGAGGGGTGTTAAAAAACTGGGTTTTTTTTAAAAATGCCTCTGTTGCTGTGTGGAGAGTGGATGATATGGGTGTGCTGGGCTGGCCACTGAGGCCGGAAGGGTGAGACACAGCCTCTCCCATGCAGAGATGGTCAGCATTCAGCTAAGGAGACAATAGACAAGCCAGACCAACCATAGCCCAAGCTAAGGGCTGCCATTGTGAGAAGAGACAAGAAGATTTAAGTCAGCCTGGGAAGCATCAGGGAAGGCTTCATGGAGGTGGGTGATGGATACCTGGGAAAGGAGAGTAGTAAGGCTGCTGCACAGGTGCACCAAGGGGCAGTGTGTGGTAGCTGTGGGGGACATGGCCCAGGAACCAGGCTGCCTAGGTTCAAATCCCAGCCCTGCCATTGAGAAGCTATGTGGGTTTAGGCAAGTTGTTTACCCCTGTGTGACTCGATGTCCTCATTCTTAAAGTGGAGATGATGAGAGTCCAAATACTTATTTCAAGGGATTTCTGTGAGAGTTAAACAAGTTAAAATATGTGCAGCACTCAGACATTCCTGGCACTCAGAATGTGCCGTATGAGTATGAGTATTCTAAATAAAAAAGGAGCAAAATGGAGATGGGCGAGACGGGCGCACATGCCAAGAAGTGTCCACTAGGGCCCGGCTTGGGCCTCGAATCCCAGGCCGGAGATGCCTGCCTTGCTCTGTAAGCAATGGAGAGCCACTGAAGACTTTTAAGCAGGGGATTCAGAGAAGAGAGGAAGATAAAATTCAAAGGCCCAGAGAGGGAAGGGAACTAACCCGCAGTCACACAGCCAGTTATTGGCAGGAGTCACTGTCCTCCGGCTCCTCCACTGAGTTAATATCTGTAGGAGAGCAAAGGCACTAATGTATTTTGGCCCATCATTGCATCCTCGGAGTCTAGAATAATGCCTAGGGTGTTCTCAGTAAATATTTGTGGACTACATTGCTGAATCTGTAGCCAGATGGGCCAGGAAACATCAGAAACCTTGAATCCTCTAGAAGCTCAGTGCTTTCAGGACAATGGAGAAATCACCTCAGGAAAATAAACCAAATTTTCAGAGGTGCTGACGTGGGGTCTCAAGCCCTTCCAAATCCTAGGCTCTCCTGTGATCAAAGACACCACTGCCCACGCTTTCCCTGCCGCCCCCTCAATCTGCAACAAGCATTGCTGCATAGGGCTCAGAAGTTAATCTTGGTAAAGTGCCTGGCAGATGAAAACTGTTCCCCAGATATTCAGCATGGTAATTGCCAATGCGGAGAAAATGTGTCTCTACATTTGCAAGAGGCAGGCCTTTGTATTGCACAAAAAAACAGCCATTAGAATTCCTGTCTCTGACTCCTGGGAAGCTGCAACAGCCAGGCGGGCAAGTAGGGTCTTGCAGTTCAAGCAGCAAATGGCAAAAGGCTCCGAGGAACTCAGCCCTGGCTCTCACATCAGGAACCTCCGCAGAGCAGGGCATGGGGCCAGATGCTTCTCCAACAGGACAGAGCCTCAGCCCTGGGCCTTCATAGATGAAGGATCTTGGGCAAACCCCACCATGTCTCTGAGCTTCAAATTCATCATCTGTAAAATGGGGGTAATACCACCAGGCCTCACTGGGTCATTTTGCACAATGACAGGCACATAGCAGACGATCAGCAAATGTGCTTTTTAAAATTTTTTTATTTTTTTGAGACAAAGTCTCACTCTATCACCCAGGCTGGAGTGCAGGGTTATGATCTCAGCTGACCGCAACCTCTACCTCCTGGGTTCAAGCAATTGTCCTGCCTCAGCCTCCCTAGTAACTGGGATTACAGGCATGCGCCATCACGCCAGGCTAATTTTTGTATTTTTAACAGAGACGGTGTTCACCATGTTGGCCAGGTTGGTCTTGAACTCCTGACCTCAGGTGATCCGCCTGCCTCGGCCACCACACCTGGCCCAAATATGCTTTCAACTGTGACAATAACACTGTGGGTTAGGGTTATCATCCCATTTCCCAAATGTGAAAACTGAAACCCAGGGAATGACTCATTGATTCATCAATACTCACTGGGCAGCCCAATGAGCCAATAACAGTTTTAAAGCTGGAGAGACAGTGAAGAGGAAGACAAGGGCCATGCCTTTACAGAGCTCACTTTCTAGTGGGGAGACAGAAACCAGGCAAGTAAACAAAATCATTTCACCAAGTCACATAAATACTAGGAAGTAAAAGGGGGGAGTGTACTGAGGAGGATGAGGCTCTTTAAATCCAGGGAAGCCTTCAAGGAAGAGGCATTGGGGCTGGCATCTGAATGAGAAGAAGCTGCCTGTGGGGCAAGTGTGGAGGCAGAAGGAACAGAACATGCAGAGACCCTAGGGCAAAAACAACCCTGACAAGATTGCAGGACGGAAACCAAGTGAGCAAGGAGGAGAGTAGCAGATGGTGGGAGCAGAAAGGCTGTGAGGCTTGGGGCAGGTGGAGCCTTGCAGGCTGGGGGAGTCTCTCTGTGAGACAGAGGAGTGGCGTGATCTAAACTGTGCTGAAGTCACTTTCCTCAGTCACACAGCCATTAAGGGGCAGATGGGGTGAAGCCCATGTCAGAGTGATCCCCTGGGCCCTCCTTCAGGCCACAGTTCCTGCTGCCATCTCTAGAGCAGGTCAGCCAAGGGGCAAGCCAAGTGATGCATCTGCAGGACTCACCTGCTGGGAAATAAATCCATCGGTGTTGGAGGCCATGCTGGCGCTGCAGTACCTTGCAGGCAGCATCCTAATCCTGGGAGGATGCGGTGGGAGGGGATGACTTCAGTCCACCAGGACTGGGGTGGGGCCAGCATCCTGAAGAGGATGCTGAAAACTTGATCAAGACAAATAACTTTTAATGCAATATTTCTTTTAAAAAAATTAATGCAAAAACTGATGAATAAAATACCAAAATTTTAAATAAATACAGAATACAAAAGAGCAGGGATTAGGGTGAGGAAGGTGAAATGAGTTGTGCATAAGCAGGATCTAATCTCGGCCCTAAGACGTTCACTCAACTGTAGGGATACTGCCTGGGCCAAGCCCTGTTCCCACTAGGAGCCAGTATCAGAAGCCAGTCTGCTCATGGCAAACTAAAAATAAGAAAGTGATCCTGGTAGGGGCCCCAGAGAACACTGCCTGCCTCGGCTGTGGAGACAGAGCCCCAGAGAAAGGATCACACATCAAGGAGGCGATAGTGGGCCTGTACCCAGTGCTGTGTAGGATCAGACCAACCCCTTGTACGCTTTAGGAGCCTAGTGAGGTGCATTGCACCTCAAGCCTCAATTCCCCGTCTCTGAACCCAGAACTAATAAAACTTAGCCACCAGGATTCAGTAAGATACTGGTTGATTTCCTCCAACGCCTGGCTACTCAATGTGTGGTCCACAGATCGGCAGCATCAACATCACCTGGGAGTTTATTAGAAATGCATGATCTCAGCTGCATCTCAGATGCACTGGATCAGAACCTGCATTTTAACAAGACCCCCCTGTGATTGACAAACACGTTTAGGCCTGAGGACCTGGTCGATTCTTGGCACATAAAAGATGCTCATTAAATGTTAGTGCTACTCCCCTGACTACCCAACCCTGTTAAATTCTAACTTCAGAAGAGAGGAAAAATCCAAGATGTAAAAAGAGATCCTGAGGTGGACACCTCTTGCATTTTAAACCAGTTTTGAAGCCAGGGACCCTGGCCAAGATCTTTCTATACTTAACTGTGTGGGCCCTCCATTTTGTTCATATGTAAAATAAGAATAATAATAATAGGTAGCTTCTATGGTTGATGTAATATTAGGAAAACACTCAGCACAATGCTTGGCACATAGTAATTGTTTGGTAAACTCTTCCTGCCATAGCTGCTTGCTGGTGGTGGGTCAATGAATTTCAACAGAGCACAGAAGAACGTATGATGAAATAAAATCAATAACATTCTATTACTATTTGCCATTTGTAAAGCACTTTCGTTGATACAATTTCAGCCAACTCTAACAACCCTTTTGAGTAAACATGAGCTCTCTCCATTTTTAGATAAAAAAAAATCTAGACTCAGGGATGAAGTGACTTGTCCAAGTTAACTACGATTTAAATCACTGAAGTCTGACACTAAAATCTGTGTCAGCAACACAGCATCCAAGCAATAAGCATGGAAAATATCAAAAACGGGATAAGACAACATTAGACTGCAGAGATCCCTTTTTATTTTACAGAAGGGAAAACTGACACCTGCGGAGGGGAAGAAATTTGTGCAAGATCACTCCCACAGAGCGTCAGCTCTGGTATCAGAACCCAGCTCCCAAGGCTTCCCGTGTCCAGACCACCTCCCTTGCCTAGTTGGCCAGCCTCCACCTGATGAGCCCAGCAGGCTGCAGGTGGCAGGTTCCCTGGGCGGGTCTGGTGGTCAGGGGACATCCCAGCCCCACCTTCCCTTCTAGCGCAGTCAGAGGAGGAGCTCACGTTGCCAAGGGGAGGGCTGCAAGGTTGCTAGGACACGGTATGCAAGCAGTCAGGTGATAGGGGAAGCCTTTGCTGGAACTGGCACTAGGACCTGCCACAGCGATTTTCTTGCAGCTGGGACAGAACCTCCAACTCCACAGGGTGGGTCAGCTGACAAGAGGGTTGACTGCCACAGATGCCCATGTCACCGCTACACACACATCCAAGCCAGCAGGCTGAGCCCCATTCTCCCTCAGCTCCGCACCTCATCAAGCCCTGAGTCTTGCTACCTACTCCTCCTATCTTTGCCACCCCAAGCCACTGCCTTAGCACCATTCCCTGTCCACAGCCTGTTAAGAGCACCCCAGACTCCCCACCCTCATGCTCCCATTCTCATCCCTAGCCCCTGAGGTGCCCAGAAGTATCTAGAACACAGAGCTGAACCCTGCAATGGCTCCCCATCACCCTCAAGGTGAAGCTCAAGCTCCTCTAAGGCCCCTTCTAAGCTGGATATGACAAACTGCCAGTCTCTTTTTTTGCCCTGAGGCTCCAGCCAAGCCACCTTCCTCCCAGTGCCCTGAGTAGACCATGCCTCCTCCGTGTCTTTGCAGATGCTCTCCCTTATACCTGGAAAGCCCTTCCTTTCCCACTGTCCACTTGGCCTCCACAAATCCTCAGCTCCAGACTCACCTTTTCAGGGAAGCCCTCCCAAATTCTCTAGGGTGCCAAAGAGAGCAGCACGTTAGAGAAACCCACATTAGAGGGGGTGGCACATTGTAGCTTAACTATCTGCTTTCTTGCTTGTGTCCCCATTTGGCTGTGAACTTTTTATGTCTCGCTCACAGAGTTAGACAAGAGACCTGGGTTTTCACCATGTGAGATCAAGGCCTCTCTGGCATCCGTGCCATCCTCTGTGTGGTGGGTTATGACATTGGCCTTGCCAGGCTAGCGGGAGAATTAGGGATTTATGGATGTGAGGGCTGGGCACACAGCAAATACACTAAAGGGGGTGGCATTGCTCTTTTGTTTATACCAACACCACCAGTGCCCAGCACAGAGGCACAGAGCGCTCACTAGCAAGTGTGTGCTTAACGGGCCCCTCGCCTGTGCAGGAGAAGAGCTGGTATGTGAACGGGCTCTGTGAGGAGTGACACTCCCTTCTAAGTTGTAATGATTCTGGCAGTTAACGCTCTTGACTCTCCCTGCCTCCTAGACATAAGTCATCCCAACATGTGTTCTGCCCACTCTTCATTCATGGAACAAAAGTTTACTAAGCACGTACTATGTGCCAGATGACACAATAGCTGGGGCTGAGCAGTAGGTAGACACTAAACACACGATTGTACCACCTCTCCGTCTTTCCTTCCCTTCTTAAAGGCCAGCCTCCTGTCCCTACACACAGGTGGCCCCACCTGAGGACAAGGAAGCTGCCATTTGCTCCCAGGTGCTCGTTCCTTGGGCAGACAGCAGGCTGTAGCTCGCAGGCGCCCACCCCTTCTCCCTCCCCAGCAAGCTGGAAACAAGAACATCTGCCCTGTTTTTAATCCAGTTGCTAGTTTCAAATACAAATATTAGCTCTCTGAGAGCAGGGACCATGCCTGGCCTTTTCACTGCCCTGTCACCAGCATTTAGAACACAGCCTGGTAAAGTCACTCGCCCACTTAGTTACTCATTCATTCACTCAACAGATACTTATCAAGTCCTGCTAAAACCAGGCTCTGGGGAGACAGCCAGGCTCGGCCCCAAGGAGCTCCTATGCTAGCAATGGAGGAGGTGAGGGAAGCCAGGCCTGGGGGTTTGTTAGGAATTAATGTTGCCTGGAGTCGGCTGATCCCTGTGGGAAGCCCTGATTCACTCTACACCGTCTCCGTGATCTGCTTCAACATTTCATGCCTCTCAGCCTTAGTCCTCACCTCTGCAAATGATACAATAATATCTGCTCCTGGATCCACTGAGATCAGAGCAATGGTTACTAAAAGAAGAGGAAATTGAGAGTTGGGGGAGGAGGCGACAGGTTGTCCTAGGGTGCACATTGCAGCCCCTTCAGTTGCTGAGTCCGTGGTGCCCCAACTGAGTGAGGCCCTGGCTGCAGCAGACAGCAAGAGTAGGAGAAGGAAGAGCCGCAGCTCCACGCCTACCCCCGAGTGATCTTCACAGACCATCTCCCCCTCTCCACGTCGGTATTCTCATCCATAAAATGAGGACGAAACGTCGACCTCACTCGTCCTAAATCTGTGATAGCAAATCGGGCAAATTTGTCACAATGGTCAGTCAACAATGATTTACTGGCGTTTGCCATCTGCCTGGCCTTGTGGCAGAGCTCTGGAAACAGTCATGTAACAGCCAACCTTTGCCTTTTACAGAATGCATGGTGCCCCCTGGAACCAAGCACAGGAAAGTAATTAAAATTTGAGGAGCTACAGTATAAAAACTGTCTTCACAGATGTGATCTTATTTAACAACAGTAATAATAACAAGCACTTATATAGCACTGAGTGTATGAGGTCGGTGCTATTAGAAGTCCCATTTTACAGATGAGGACACTGAGGTTCAAAGAGGACATCCCCAAAGCTGGAATTCAAAACTGGATATGATTGATGATAAATCCAATCCCTTTACACCAATCAGAAATCACATTTAAGTAAGGAAAGTATGATCAGTGGTAGGATCTAAGTGCTGCCTGCACCAGTGAACAGTTGGGTAACTACTGTCAGATTGGGTGAGGTGGGCCAGGAGTTGGGTGTGACGGCAGGCAGGACCCCAACCTGCCCAGCGCTTTGCTGGAATCAAGAGCAGCAGTGGTGGCCTCAGGAGAGGGAAGGGCATGCCTTCACTGGGGTCTGGGGCTCCAGCAAGGCAATTTCCTAGAAGCTCTCTCCTCAACCCTCAACCTCCTCTCTCCTCCTCCAGGAAGGTGCGGTCCCTGCCATGCTATCTGCTCTGCTCACTGACTGAAGGTGCCTGCATCCCAGCTCTGCCAGGAAGCAAAGGTAAGGGCACTGCTCAGCGCCAAACCCTCGATAGTGTTAAGGGCGTCCCTCACCCCTGGAGCCTGGATGAAGGGGGCATGTCTTGCCAAGAACGATCTTAAGATGGAATGAGATGGATCAGTGGGACAGTGTGGTGGAATGGTGTTTACCTTGCATTTTCAGAGCCATTTACAACAGAGAAGCACTTTCTTGTGCATTGTCTCATTCAGTGCTCCCCAAAAAAACCTGAGATGGATAGTATTATCCCCAGTTACAGATGAGAAAGATAAAGCTCAGTGAGGAAAGGACTTGCCCAAAGACACACAGCTGGTAGGTAGCTAAGGCTGAATTCTAAGCTTTTTCATGTCTGTATCCCATTGGCCTATGCCCATTGTAGGTGCTTGGTACATGTTTGATGAATGAATGAGTGAACTGATGAACTGCCCAAGATGAATGGAAAGGCAGGGCTGGGCTGGCACTTGGCTCTCTTGTCACTGTCAGATCCTGTGCTCTTTCTGCTGAGCCATGGCTTCCTGCACTGATGAGCTCAACATCCCCCCTGCCACCCCCTCCCCAGCCCAGTATCCAAAGCATCTTGTGGGTGGAGCAGTCAACCTCAGCTCTTCTTCCAGGTGGCCGGCCAAGCTCGGATCACACCCGGCGTCCCTCATCCACCTCTCCTCTTCCCCACCACCCACACAACCAGTAATCCAGTGTGCATAGTTGTAAACTTGTTTCTTTAAATAAACAGTCTTGAGTTTCATACCAAATAGTCTCTTAAGAGGAGGAACGTCTCCAGGCCACCTCGTATTTAGCATACAGTGAGCCACATATTTGCACAGAGAGAGTGTATGTGGATATAGAGATCGCTTGATCGCTATAGATATCGTTGCTCATCCAGATGGGAGCTATTTATGATGCTGAGTCATTCACAGAGAATGCCACTGAGGAATTCCAGGCTGGGCTCTGAGCCCCAGCGTCACAGACCTCATGGCTCTCTGCCTCGGCTTCACTGTTCACAAATGAGAGGTGGGAGGGGGGTCCCCCATCACAGAGCTGGGACAGAAGGGAACATTTTGGCCACAGAAAATGAAGACTTGCTCATAAGCAGTTCCTAGTGTAAGTCATCCTCCTCCCTTCAGAGCACTGCCCCCTTAGGGATCATCTTGTCCAATTCCTTCATTGTATAGGAGAGAAAACTGAGACCCAGAGTGGGGAGGGACTAGCCCAGTGTCACACAGAGAGTCGGGGACAGAGCTGGTGCTAAAGCCCAGACCTTCTGGCTGCTGTCTGGGGTTTCCACATTCCCAGCAACCTTCTTCAGGTTTTGTCTCCGATGTCTTGGCATTTCCTCTCCCTGAGGAGCTTCTCATCTTCCAAAATGTGGAGTTGTCACTCAGCTCTTGCACCTTTGGGCTTTTCTGGGACAAGGGCTGAATCCGGATTGTTTGGGTACTGCAGCCCATGCTTAGTGCAAGACCTGCACATACTGGGTGCTTGATGCTTGTGTACTGAGTGTTATATAAGCCCAAACTCAGTACCAATTCCCGGGGAACCCATTTGGAAAAGCACCCATCTATCTCCACCCTCTCTTTCTTGTCTCTAAGCCAGTTCCCTATCCATGCAAAAATAGACTCCCTCCCACTCACCACCCACCTCTGCCCAATTCTATAATGAATCAATTTTATTAATAGGCTTTGGGATGGAAACTTGACAGAGGCTTTTTGTGAAAGTCTTGCTTTATCTCCCTATATAGTTCACTTCTCAAAGAATTCTAATAAACTGGTCAGGTGGGATTTCGTCTTACATAAAATATTCATCAATCCACTCTTTCCCTCCGTATAGAATGTGTTGGTTTAAGCATTCAGTGATCTCTATCCTGTGTTACAGATTCTATTCAATTGTTCTAAGAGGCAGTGGGATGAGATGGAAAGAGCACGAGCCTTGGAATAGGGACAGATTGAAGTCCAGCTGGCCCCTTACTAGTTTTGCATTCATACTGATTACTCTGAGGATTAAATGAGATAATATCTGTAAGGGGAATGGCACATAGTAAGGTCTCGATGCAGGTTTGTGAATAAATGAATGAATGATTGGCTCAGGACCCATATGAGCCAGATCTTAAAGGTAGAGGAACCAGCTGACTCTGTAATCTCAGTTAATAAAGTCATACTACTCAGGGAGGGTGATTTGAAAAGTCTTGGGAAGCGAACTTCAAGATTCAGCTGTTGGTTGTTGGTTGACCTGTCTCCAGCCCAGAAAGGAGAATCTTTCTCCAGCTCCTTGTGCAATGCGTTCCCTCAGCTCAAGAAAAAGTTTGAGTCTGGAATCTGTGTTCAAAACAGAAAACTCCTTGAGAGTCAAGATTGTGTCACTTTAATTTCTGGATTTTGCTTTCTCTCAACTGGAGCCGGGCTCAGGGTGGTATGGAATAGGCAGAGAGGTCCACAGCACATATTCATGGAGTGGAGTTCAGGTGCATTGACTTGAGTTGACCTGAGTTGACTTGGCTTGAATTGACTTGAGTTGTTCTGAGTTCCCCAGTGGATTCAACTCTTGGGACCACCAAGAGAGAAGCTTCCTGGAACTTGGACTTAGCTAAGACCTGGCTGGTCTCAGAGCACAGGAGAGACTTCACAGGTGATGTTCTGGGGACATTATATGGGCCTTCCAAAGATGGAGGCCTTCCGGAGAGGACCAGGGCTATGGTCAGCACTGAGGGGCTGGATAGCAGTCTTGGCTCGGTCAGGAGGCACCACAAGACTAAATGTCTTTAGGAATCTCTAAAACCTACTGGAACTCTACCAGGACTTTTTCATATTTTTAAGGCAACAGATGCTTCTCTTACTAGCCTAGGAGGATCTCTTTGGGGTACCCACTTCAGCGGGAGGATGGTCTCCAGGTTGGAGGGTCAACTAGACTCAGCAATGTGGAGAGGAGACAGGCTGAGGCTGGGAGCCAGGCAGAGCTTCATACTACCAATGCTGGGACCATTGTAAGTGGGTCCTCCCACGGAAGCGAGGATTTAGGGATTGGAGTGAGATACGATTCTAACTCTAGATTTACATCAGAAAGTGTTTGCTAAAGGGAAAATAACCCAGAAAGTACAGTGGGAAATCAGGCAAGGCCTCTAGCCTCACCATGCGGAGGGCTCCCAGCACTGCTCCGGCCCCTTGGCCAGCCCCATCCCAGGCCCTGCCCATCACAGAATGCGGCCAGCACCTGAGGGAGACAGGAATGAGAACACCAGTGAGCTTCAGGGGGGCAGGGGCTGTCCGCACCCCTACCGCACTTGACCAGTGTCTGTCTCTCACGTGGATCTGGGAACCCACCAAAAGAAATATGTTCCATTCCTCTCATCCCCTTTTGTACCCTCTAAAAATCTGCATCCCGATTTTAAGATATTGGTGTTTGATGAGTGAATAATTAGGTCAGAGTAAGACTTAGAAAGCCAGTGGAAGATTTCAAAATGGCAAAATGGAAAATTTCAAGATTTCAAGGTGGCCAAGATCCAAGGCAGGGCCACCTGGCCAGAAAAAGTAACAGAGACCTGGAAGCTGCCCCTCAGGAGTTTGGCTCATGGAAAAAATGCACCAAATGGAGTCAAGGGACAGGGTGGTGCAGTACGGGTTTGAAGTAATGTTCCTCAGCATCCTGGGCTTCTCAGAAGGGTTCTCAGGGCCCATTATAGGATGGGTTTGGGGAAGGGAAGGCCTCAAAGAAGAAGCCTTGGATCCTCCAAACCCATTTCAATCACAAAAGCTTCGCTGTTATCTGTTATATATGTTGTTTTTCCTCCTATATTTTTACTGTTAAAGGGTTCTTTTGAGTTTAAGAAGTGCATTTGGGAAAGCACTGGCATTGAAAGAGCCTAGGCCTTTAGAGGTGGATTGGATTCAGATCGCAACCACATCCCTTTCCGCCTGTGGGGCTTAGGGCAAGTGTCCCTTTGAGCCTCCACATTCTCAGCCACGAGCCACCCACCCAGGTCTGTGTGAGCACAGCTAAGATCCTTTGGTACCTCCCGGAGGCGGGCACACATGTGATTGATTGATGCTGTACAAGATGACTTTAGGTGGTATATGGATGAACATTTATTATTTTAATAGCTCACAACGGATGCGTGTTAGAAACCAACAGCACACCAGACTGTGATTTATGGAAACAATATAGCATTTCCTTTGAAAATAAAATTATGATCTTTTTAAAAAGGCAAATCGACTTTAAGAGAAATACTAAGTGATAGGGTGGAAGGCATGAAGGCGGCACATGAATGACTGAAATGTGGGGGAAATTGAAAGAATCGAAGTAAAACACCAATCACAATATCTGTCACTTAGGAAGGGCTCAAAAAGTTAGTTCTTATATCCTTCTCTTTAGTTTAGCTCCCTGGGATGGTTGAACCTAGAACCAACCAAAAATAAAAAAATACAAAACAAAAGCAAAGCTCCTTGGGGCAAAGTGGATGCCCAGGCCCAGTCAGCCTGGATCAGTGTGGGGTGGGTGTGGGGCAGGTGGCCGTGGATCCAGCCCTGATGGCAGAAGTGGTCATGTGGCCAGGGAGCTGGCCGCAGATGCACAGAGCAGTCAGAGGCTGCTGAGGTAGCATTTCCCACAAGATGAGCACAGACCATCGGGATCCATGAGATGATTTGAAGAGTTATTCAGGCACAAATTAAATAGCACTGGGAGAGAGTGACTGCCTTTTCGGTTGATTACATCAAGGAGAGAGTCTCAATTGAAGGTTAGCCTCTCCTTAACCATGTTGATTTCCTTTCCAAGGAAGAGGCTTAGCCTTCAGCCGGCAACAGTATCTAGCTGGAAGTGGATAACGATGTTTTATTTTCCATGAATTTGTGTTTTACCATGGCCATCTATTTACAGAACAGGATACTGCTTTCCTGTTTATGAGAAGGATCTTATGTTCCCTTTTCAAATATATGTATTAAAGGTCAAAAAAAGAATCTGTTACTTTTGCTAAGCATAAAATGAGTAATAGTAAATGCAAGATACACACAAGGAAAATAGATAGAGGTGCTGAATGACTGAGGGGAGAGTAATTGGCAAGGGTGTTGCAAGGGGTTCTGTGGCTCCAGAGCCCATGCTGGACCCAGAGGCAGGGATGTCTCCAGGCCCCACCACGGCCTCTGGGGAAGGCCCCCCCTGGGGAGGGCAAAGGAGGCCCCATCCTAAGAAGGAAAGAGATTGTTGGGCAGGTGAGCCAGAGCCTCTGGCCTGAGCCAGGAGTGCGGAGACCAGGGCAGCAGCCTGGCCAGCAGTCAGTGAGGCCAGGGCTACCACCAGAGGGTGGGTCTGAGACAGGCCCCAGGCCTCTGGTTTCTGACAAGGTTGATTACATCCAGAAGAGAGTCTCAACTGGAGGTTGTGATCCAGTGGTTCATCATGACCCGAATTATCCAGAGGGGCAGGAAGGAGCTGAAGATCAGGAAGAGGCAGCCTGTGCCAGCCTGGTGCTCAGGGAATCAGGTGTGAACCTAAACAGTTCATAGCAGTCCTAGAAGGGGCTGGGTGTAAGTTAGGGTACACTGATAGCAAGCAACAGAGACTATCTCTGTCATACTCAAACAGAAAACGGGGTTATTGAGGTTATGAGATTGTACCCAGAACCAAAGGGAAACCTGGCCACAGGGCTCAGGAAAGGACCGGAGCCAAAGCCATACAAGGGGTCTGGAAGCAGACCTGAGGCGGGCTTTGTACAGATCCCCTCTCCTCTGGGATGCATCAGCCACAGCTGCTATTCTCCTCCTTGCAACACTGGGCTCATGAGTCACAGCCCCAGGAGGGAGACAGGTGGCCTGTCATGGGTCCCGTGTCCTCCTCTCGGCCAGCCAAAAGCATGGAGGCTTGATGGGACTGCCTCCAAGTTGAATGTGGTGGGGCTGGTTCCCCAAAAGAAAACCAAAGGGCTGTCACCAAAAGGAGGAGGAGAGGATTCTGGGCAGCTCAAACCAGCAAATGTCCACCAAGAGGAGCCCAGGGAGTACCCAGCACTGTGGTCTGGTCCCCTGGGCTTGACCTTCTGGGACCGTCCTTGAGGCCTCCTTTCTCCCACCCTGAATGGACCAAGGTCACCATCCCCAGCATGGGGCCAGTGGTCAGCTGTACCTGAGTACAGTGGTGAGCTGCTCCAGTGAGGGTCCTCCAATGGGCTGGGGGTCCTAGGGGAAGGGTGCTGGGTAGGCCTGGACCTTGGCCCCAGGGCTGAAAAGGATCTGCTGGGCTGAGGAAGTCTAATGAGAACTGACTCACTCGGGGGCTGCAAACCCACCCATCAGCAGGCCTGGCGGGGAGCACATGCGTGGAGGAACTGTGACCTGAACAGACACACTTAGCTACAGGGACAGCTACTGCCAGCTCCAGCTGACCATTACCATACAGGCACACAGCCCCAGGGTTGATGGTTACACCTATACTGATTTGTTTAAACGAAGGCCCAAATCAAGAGTTTTATGTGAAACTCCTCATTTTTTCATAATATCAGTTAACAGGAAAACAATTAAATATTGTGTTGACCAAACAATACGTACCATCAGTTTGTGACCATAGGGACTTTTATTCATCCACTACAACTCAGCTGAGACATCACTTCCTCCAGGAAGCCTTCTGTGACTTGCTTCTCCCTCTGCCTTGCCACCCATTCTTTGGACTCCCACAGACCCTCTATTTCCTTTTGTCACAGCACTGACCCTCTGTGTTGCTTGGAAGCCATCTAAAGTTCATTTGTTTTTGTCTGCTGCTTTTTGACTGTAAGCGCCTTGAGGAGACCACTATCTCTTGTTACATCTTTGCCCCTCATTGTGCCTGACACACACAAAGTGCTGTGGCAGTGATGGAGGGGGCTCTAGGACTGCAGGTATCAAGGTTATACTGTGGCAACAAGTTAATACTGAAATCCTGTTGTGCTTAATACAACAATGATTTGTTTCTCCCTTGCATGATGTCTTCTGTGGAGCCAGCAGCTCTCCCAGCAGCTTTCTTCCAGTTGGTGACTCAGGGATCCAGGCTGGCTCCATTATTATGCAGCAGGGGAAGAAAGTGAGTGGAGAACTCAGTCACTCTTAATACCTCAGCCCAGAAGTGACATTGGCTGATTGTTTTCACAGGCTGTTTTGGCCAAAACTAGTCACATGACCTATCTCACCATCCAGGGCTGAAAAGATGGGTGAGAGCACACAAGAATTCACTGAGTTCACATTCTTGTGACACAAGCCCTGACCTGCTGCTGGCAGTGCTCAGGAGCCAGAAGTCCAAGAGGAGGACTTAGGCTACAGGTGGGGCAGAGGCAGCCAGGGCCCAGTGCTCACAGGGAACCAGAGGTGCCTCATGGCTGGTGCAGGGAAGCAGCTCTTAATTTGCATGTTTAACTCAACACATCCTAAAAAGTGGGTAAAGAGTGGGGAGGGAATTTCATTAGCCTAAGCTTTCCACCTTTCCTTCTTATTCCAGTCAGTAAACACTAGCAAATGAAAATCAAGTTGATGGAAAAATTGAGGTCAAATGCCAATACGCAAACTGTTCAGAAAGAAATCGCCACCTGGTCCCTTCAACATCTCACGTGGTGCCTATGATGATCCAGGAATGATTGCAGCTGTTGGAAGGGCTCAGATGCCAGTGCACTTGGGGATATGGACCCTCACTGCTCTGACAGCCTTGGCCAGACCCTGGCCAATGGCAAGTCAGTGGGCCCCACTCAGGGGGCTCTAAGACTTGCCATGCTTTCTTCAGGCCGTAGCACAATAACAGATGTTTCTTTGGGATGGAATCATAGGATCTTAGATAACTCTAGAAAGAGCAGAAGATTAGAAGCCAGAAAGATCTGGGTTCAAATTCCAGCTCTTTTCTAGTCAGTCAAATTCCTACATAGCAAGACCCTTCACCTCTCTGCGTTTCAGTTTTATCATCTTTCAAATGGGTACAAGGATAACACCTGCCTCCCTGAACAATAGTGCATAGTCTCCGACATTATGCATTTAATGGGCCTAATGCACAATATGACCTCAATCAGTGTCATTGTTTTTCCTTTTCCCCCACTGGGGTCAGAGCGACTGGGTCCAACCTCCCCTGACTGCAGCCAGCCAGCCACCTCTGATGACAAGAAGCTCACTACTCTCCCTACTGCCTCCCTCCCCCTGCAGGCCCCAAGCCTCTTCCTCCATTTTTTAACTACTCCCACGATGTTTGTGAAGAGAGGGTGTGATGTCCCTAGGCACTAGGGTTTGAGGGAAAGGTGCCTGGCCCACTTCCACACCTGGTTGCCTAATCACGGCATTGTTCCTCAGGAGTTGTGCTTGGGAACTGGGTACAGTGAAGATGGAGGAGGTGAGGGGGTCAGCGTAGAGGGATGTGTATCCATTTCTGGTTCACAAAAGGAAGCAGAGAAATCCATCACACATGGGAGACAGGATCAGGACTGGGGACATTTTGTCCCATAGAAGAAGAGTCTCAGGAAGACTGCCACAGGACAACGATGGAGGTTCAAGCTAGGGTTAAGTGTGGGGAGCCACAGAGCCTCAAATAAGAGCTAGTTTTCCTTCATTCATTCTGCAGGCATTCCCTGTTTCTCTACCCTGCCTGGCCCCAGGCTGAGCATAGGGGCAAGAAATGAATCTGTGGCAAGCCCTGAGCTTGGAGGAGTGGGCAGGCATGTAGATGATAATATGAAAACCGAATGAGTATTGCTGAGATAAAGAAAAGTTTGATGGGGAATGTGGGAGCTCAGGGTGGGGGTAGCTGGCCCACTAGGGAGGGGAAGGATGACGGGGTGAATGGAAAGTGGGGAGAAAAGGGATGCCAGCTAGAGGGGCACCATGGGCAAAGGCACAGAAGTGAAAATCAGCCTGCTGTGTGGAAGACCCACCCCTTTCTCTAGTGCTCGAGCAGGCAGTGGTGACAGCTGGACTGATCCAGCAGCAAAGGGCCTTGCATGACTGCCACAGAGCAGAGGCCCTGTCCCAGGCTAGGAGGAAGCCATGGAAGGGTGAGTTGCTCTTCATTTTTGTTTTTTCAGGAAAAAAAAAATATTGAACTATCACCTACATTCATAAAGTGTTCCTAACGTAAGTTTACAGCTCAGTGAGTTTTCACAAAGTGAACACGCCCATGTAACCTTGCCCAGCTCGAGACAGAGAAACTTGCCAGCATCATAGAAGCTCCCTTTGCTCCCCTTTCCAGTCCCCATCTCCCTGCAAAAGGAGCTGCTGTCCTGACTTCTGATTTCATAGAGTCATTGGCTATTTTTAAACTTCACATAAATGAAATCAGGCACTGTTGGATTCTCACTCAGCAATAATGGAGGTTCTCTTGAGTTGTTGCACGTGGCTATAATTCATTCTCATTTGCTCCAGTGAATCCCATCGTGGGACTAGACCAAAATGCAGTTCTAGTGTTGATAGCCACTCGGGTTGTTTTCAGCTTGAGGCTCTTGGGAGAAGTGCTGCTATGAAGATTCTTGTATGTGTCTTTGGAAAAACACATGTACACATTTCCAGGGGGTTATGCCAAGGAGTGGAGTTGCTATATCACAGGAGATGCAGGTTCAGCTCTAGCAGCTACTGTCAAATGTTTCTTCCAGAATGATAGTTGTAATTTACATTCCCTACTGTAGCTGCGTGGTGGAAGTTCCAGGAGCTCCAAACCCTCAGCAACATTTGGCATTTTCCTTCTTTTCCATTTCAGCCATTCTGGTGGATGTGTAGTGGTTATCGTTGGAATTTTTATTTCCCCAATGACGAGTAGGTTGAACACCTTTTCATATGCTTCCTAGCCATTTGGACATCCTCTTTCCCAAAGTGTCTATACAAGGCCCCAGACGGGGAGGGTCAAGGTCTGCCTTTCATTTTAGAAAGTTATCTCCAGCAGCCAAGTGGACTGACTGGATTGGAAGTGGGTGTCCTGGGACCTCTGGCTGATACCAAGGGCATCTCTTAGGTAGATGATACCAGGCTTCATCTGCTTCCTCTGCCTTCTTAACTCCTCACAGCCACCCTTTGACCTCACAGGTCAAAAGTGTTATTAGTATTTCACAGAGGAGATGGCCCGGCTTAGAGAGGGGAAGGACCTGTCCAAGGTCTCACAGTGGGTTGCTGAGAGGGGAGCTAAGAGGGGAGCTGGGATTTCCCCACCAATCTCAGCCTGAAACAGGCAGCCCAAAGAGTAGAACAGAAGGGAACAAGAAGAAGGTGAAGAAGCAGCTACAAGGATATCTATCTCACTCCTTATTTTGCAGGAAAGGAAATTATCCATCTCTCTACCTAATTCCCTCCTCTTCCTTCCTCTCTCTCTGCATCACATCAAAAGTCCCCACAGAGGTGAGCAGCCATCAGGAGGTGAGTGTCCTCAGCCTGAGACTGTGTTGGAGGCCCAGCGATGTGAAGGGAGCCAGACTGGTCAGCTCCTGTCTCTGCCACCACCCCCCACATGGCCCTGGACTGATCACATCACCTTCCTGAACTTTCAGCTCTTTACCTGTTTCAACAATCCCTTCCTCTGGGCCTTGTCGGGAGAAGTCACTGACGCAAACTGATGCAGTGCCCAGCAGGGTGCCTGGCGTAAGGCGGCCCTTAGTTTACTTGGCACACACTCATTCCTTCCCTGGACACTTCTAGGACTGGCGGGGCTCCCTGTCCTGCCCAGGCCCCCTCATCCTGGGTAGCAGGGTCAGACTCCTCACGTCTCATGCAGCCACAGCAGGCCGCTGGTGAGTTCCTTGCTGCCTGAGAGCAGGTGTGGTGGGCCAGGCATGGCATCCCTCCCCCCAGGACCTCTTCCCCCGGCAGCTGCCCGCACTCAGGCTGACAGCCACACAATGAGTCCCAGAAGGGCCTTTCTTCTCTCAAGGGCTCTCATCTCAGAGCCCAGACGCCTTTATTTTAGGCGCTGTGGTTGGTAAAGTGCTTCATCAATGCCACCTCCAAGCGGCAGCCCCTGCCCCCTACCACACACAGCACGTGTTACCATCTCACCCGTCCTGTCCTTCCACTCCTTAATGCAAGCCGTATTTTTGTGAGCATCTGCAGGCGCTGTGCTAGGCACCTAGAGGCCTACCAGCTCCCTCCCTTCACGGAGTTTCCTCTGCATCGAGAGAAACAGACAGTAAACAAGCAGACAGACACGGTAAACAAGATGACTTTGGATGGCGCTCAGGGCCATGGAGATGACGGAGAAGGCTATAACAGAGAGGGATGGACAGTAGGCCGCTCAGTCCCAGAGCAGAGTCGGGGAACTCCCAGGCCCGCTGCCTGGGACAGTGTGTTCTTCTCTGGTTTGGGCTCTTCCTGGAGGGAAGAGTCACACTGCAGACCTCCTGGGGTTGGTCCCAGGATTTGGCCAAAGAGCTTGGTGCTCCTGATCCCCAGCCTGCCTCCATCCGTCAGCTTTTCTTTACCCACTCCATAGGATTTCTTCCTCCCAACTGTACTGGATCTTGAGCAAACAGTCCTTTTCTGATGGTTCCCATCCTCAGGGTCACGGGCAACTGAACCCCAGACAGGGCCAGCAGAGGTCCTCAGCTCTGTGCAGGCAGGAATCTGTCTCCATTCTCGAGCCACCACCTTCTCTCCCTCCTTCACCCCCTTGCTGACTCAGTCTCTGTGTCTCTGTGCCTCACCTCACTTTTCTCCTTTACTCTCATTCTCCTAAATTTACTTCTTTTTTTTTTTTTTTTTTGAGACGGATTTTTGCTGCTGTCACCCAGTCTGGAGCGCAATGGTGCAATCTCAGCTGACTGCAACCTCTGCCTCTCGAGTTCAAGTGATTCTCCTGCCTCAGCCTCCCAAGTAGGTGGGATTACAGGTGCCCACCATCACACCTGGCTAATTTTTGTATTTTTTAGTAGAGACGGGGTTTCACCATGTTGGTCAGGCTGGTCACAAATTTCTGACCTCCAGTGATCCGCCCACCTTGGCCTCCCAAAGTGCTGGGATTACAGGCATGAGCCACTGCACCTGGCCCTAAATTTGCTTCTTATCTGGACACTCATTTCCTTCAAATATATTTATATACACATATATATATTTAAATGCACTGAGCCCCTACTGGGTGCAGGTATGAGTTGAGGAGCTTGAGTCTAATCAAAGATGAGTAAGGCATGGACTTCCTGGCAACAGAGATGAGTCATGCACCTAAATAAGTGAAATGGGGAGGCTGAAAGTGGCCAGTGTGATAAAGGACACGCTGAAGGGGGCTGCAGAGTAGGAGGGTTTCTGCGGGCTTCAAGGAAGAGGTGACGTTTTTAATGAGACCTTGAGGACGATCATGCAATGAAACGTGGGCTGACTGTGGGGCCTCTCCTGTGGACATTTGCTCAAGGACCAGCTCATTTGCCTGGAACATAGGGAATTTGAATGTCATCTTTCTTCCACTTTAAAGTTCTCCAATTCTGACTCACTTCCTTACAGACCTCACCACCTTCTCCCTCTCTCTTTCATCCGTACATTTTTTCTCCCCTACCTGTCTCTTCACAGACCACAAGGCAGTACTTTCGAGTTTCGCCCTCAGTTTCCTTTTCCTTCCATCCTTTTCTCTCAAGTCGAAGTCCCACTCTCCAGCATCCTTCCTTCCTAACCTCCAGGTGCCCTGGCAGACCATGTGGACCTTGGTATCTGATGGACCAAGGTCTCAGCCCAGAGACTTAACTCTCTAAGCCTTCAGTTCATCATCTGGAAACAGCCTCCTGGGGCTGTTTCGTAAACCAAATAAGATAAAAGATGTGGAAACATCCCTACTGTTAATGAGTGTCTTTACTGTTAATGAAGGCTCTTTAGACTGTGAGGGACAGAAACCCAACTCAAGACGGCCTAAAGGGAAAAGGGAAAGTCTGATATTGCCGGGTCAGACACACCTGGCCCCAGGGCTTCGGAGGTGACCACAAGGCTCTGTCTTTCTACATCTCTCATGCCGTCCCCCATGTTGTGTGGGCCTTCCTTTGCAGAGTGGGAACACAGCCATCTCCCTCCTATCAGCTGAGCAACTCCAGTGAAAACCGGGCACCTACCCCACCCCAGCGGTGTCAGCAAAGCTCTGTGACTGAATGTCAGTGGACTCAGCCCTAGCCCATTCCTGTACTCAGGCCTGGGTCCAGCGCTATCACTCGGAGCTGGTAATGATGGGATCCTTCCACCCAACCCATAAGGACCATCAGTGGGAAAGGGGAACGTCCTCCTGAAAAGGGGCCATTTCATAGTTACAAAAAGAAGAGGAAATGGTTGTTGGGAATCAAACTCCTTGAGCAATGCAGACAAGGATCACAGAGAAAGGAACAGGCTCACACCTTCTTAGTTCTCAGGGGTCATCTCAAAAAAGAGCCTTCTCTAAGGATGTGTTGGGTGCTTCACCTGTGCTCTAGCAGTACCTCATACTTCCCCTATTACCACACGTATCACATTTATTATACTATTCTATTTGCTTGTCTGTCTCCTTCCCAGGACTTTAAGTATTGTCAGGACAAAGCCAGTGCCTGTCTTGCCTGTTGCTGTACACCTAATGTTGACAAATGCTAGACCCTTAGTAAATGATGGATGAATGGAGGGATGGATGGATGGATAAGTGGATGGATGAGTGGTGAGATGAATGGATGGACAGATGGATGGATGGATGGATGGATGAGTGGTGAGATGGATGGATAACTGAGAGCTGGGTGGTGAACGGATGAATGATAGAATAGATGATGGGTAGGTGAATGAATGAATGAGTGGTTGAACGCATGAATAATAGATGGACGATTGGTTGCATAATAAGTGATAAAGTGAAGAATAAATAGATATATAGACGGATTGATGAATGGCTCAGAGATAACTGGTGAGATCCATTTGGAAGGTGCTTAGCCTGAACTTGCTGTAAACACTAACAGAGCTGCCCCTCAAGTTGTTGATAGATGAACCCCAAGTTCAGGAGAGAGGTTAGGCTGGAAACAGAGGTTTAGGAGCTATTAACATGGAGACTCTAATGGAGTGGATCAATGTCACAGGGGAGGGGGCAAAGTGGTGCAACCAAGATCAGACGGCACCTAACTGACACTTGAACCTGGGGCTGTGTGATGTCAGAGCTTGCTTTGCTTCCCTCATTTTGTGGCAGCCTGGCCACTACTTGAGGTGACAGCACAGAGTTAACGTCTCTCCCTCTCCCCTCCCTCCCCTTCCTCAAACCACTCAGCCAGAAGGGAGCAGCTGCCTGGGAGGACAGAGAGACAGATTATGTAAACTGTGATTGCCACCCACAGGAGGAGGAGGAGAGTGAATAGGTATTGAAATGCGCTTTCAATAATGCATGTCCTCCTCCGCACAGGCCTGGGGCTTGGTGGGGAGGAGAGGATCCTTAAAGGGACCAAGCCTCCTGTCCCCAACACCCATAGGCCCCCCGCCAGCCATACAGGTCTTCTGTGCACAATATGGGCTCTGTGCACATCCACCCCAGGGGTCCCCAACCTTTCACCTTCAAGGATGCCTTTTATTCCCTCCTGGCTTCAGTGGATTTTGACTTTAAGATTCTGTTTCCCAAACATGCTGCATTTAAGTCATGATTAATTCATTTTTCCCATTTTTTATTAATCAAAGGCACTTAACTGCCAGTCAGAGCTTTGATCAGCAAGAGGTAAGCCACAAGGTGATGTCATTCCAACCCAAAGCTAAGAAATATAACAAACAATATTGTTAGGCAGGCCGATCTTGCTGCCAGAAAATGCTGTCTCTTCTTCTAACCCCAGAGATAGAAGAACTCCAGGCTGGAGACAAGGTATCCTCCCCAAGTCTCTCTCATTTCCCAAAGGAGGAAACCAAGACCCAGAAAGGCGAATGGACTCGCCTGAGGCCACAGGATCAGTGGGACCTAAAGGCCAAAACCTGGCCTCTGCAGTTTTAACTGACCTAGAACTTGGCAGTGAAATAGGCCAACCGGCGGACCTGAAAGTCAAGAGCAGGGCAGGAAGAAGGAGAAGTCATGAAAGCCAGCACCTTCATTGTGCACTATGCGCCATACCCACTAGAAAGGGTCTACCACCTGTTCTCACACAGCAGCCGGAGGGCTAAGATTGACATTCCCGTTGCGCAGAGGAAGAAATTGAGCATCAAAGAGGCTCCATGGTTTTACATAATCCACTCAGCTGGGAAGTGAAGGATCAGGATTCCAGCAGGTGTGTCCAACCGACCGTGAAACTCTTTCCACCTCACTGACCTGGCTGGGACAGAGGCAAGAAGATCATTCACACCAGATTGGCATTTCTGCTTGCCACTCACCACCTGTGTGAATTCGGCTAATGATCTTCCCCCTCTGAGCCTCCATTCCCTCTGCTGAGGAACTGGGATAGCATCTGAAGCCTTGAGAGATGGTGGAGGATAAGAAAATGGGGTTAAAGAAAACGAGGCACAGTATTTAGAAATGGCATCCTTTTGCTCCATTCCCTCCTTTTCTAGTGAAAAAGCTTCCAAGCTGGCAGAATTCAGAGTGTAGTATCTGATTGCTCCTGCCTCTGGGGATCTCCTGGGCTGTAGCTCAGGAAAACTTTGCCCTGTTCTTCCTCTGCTTTCAGTTAAAGGGACTGTTTTCCTCTGGTCCAGAAATTCTAAGTGTTGAGAGTGGGACAAGGGTCTCCCTGCAGCTTGAATGCTCTCCTGGTCACCACCATCTGCTTCCACATCTGGTTTTGCTGCTGGGTGGGAGATGGCTTGACCATTCCCACCACACTCCCAGGAACTCCACTGATTTCCCCAATGCAGCCTAATGGAGCTGGAGTGGAACTCAGCTCTCAGCAGCTAGGGACGGTGACCCTGCTGGACTTGCCACAGTTGCTCCTCCTGGACCAGGTGGAGGTCCAGTAATTGACTCTCCACTTTCCCCTGGAAGTGGTTTTAAATGAAAAAGTGCAAAAAAAAAAGCTGGTAACTGGAATGGGGCACTAAGCAATTTCTTGGGCAGGAATTCAGTGCATCAGAGGCTTGTGCCAACGGCGTGGGCTGAGCTGAGGACTCAGGGATGCACAGAGCTTGGTGGAGATAGGATGGAAGCACTGACTAGGAGTACCACGCGGTTAGAGGGCTGCGATAAAGGTGTGTACAGGGCTCTGTAACATCCCAGGGCGGGCACCACTGACCAAGTGGGGAGGAAAGTATTGGTGAGGTGAGCTTCACAGAAGACGGACCTGTGAGCTGAGCCTGGTAAGAAATAGGCAGTTTCAGAGAGTGTAGACAGAGGCAAAGACAGGACCATGTGAAAACATTCTAAGGAGGAGCCCGAGTTGTTTGCATATGAGGGGATGGACAAAAGGTAGGGCAGGAGCACGGGGCTGGGCCAGATGGTGAAAGGCCTTGAATGCCATTCCCAGTGCAAAAGGACTCCAGGCTTTGGTCATGGCCACAGCATGAGAGTGTCTGGGGTGAGACTGGTGTTTAAGAAAGATCTCTATGAGGACCAAACTGGAAGCAGATGTTCCCAAGCAAAAGCGACAGGCCATGAATGGATTCCCGCATGGTTGGAGAGATGTTTGTGGAGGGTGAATGAGTTGGGTTTGGTGGCCGCTTGGATGTGGGAATGAGATGAAGAAAGGGGTCTCCCAGGATGGCACCTGCTTTGGGGCCCCTACCGGCCCCTCTGCCCCACTTAGGGTGGGGAGAGAGGACCTACCAATGTCCAAGCCAACCCCGGCTCCCAGGGCAGCTTGGACAGGGAAGGTTTTCTGGAGGAGTAGGCATCACCTACTCCCTCAAAACTGAAGAGAAATCTTCCCACTTGTATTCTTGAGCTGGTCAACACAGTTGCAAGTCAGCAAAATCCAACTTAAAGTGACTTCCAGAAAAGGGGGAATGTGTTAGTGTGTGTAATGAGCAGCTGGACGGATGCTGCTTTCCCCTGCAGTTGGATCAGGCAGCTCAAATGAGGAGAACAAACCTCAGTCTCTCTCCCTGTCTTGCCTTGGCTTTCCTCCTCATGTCCAGGCAGGTTCTCTTCACAGGGTGGCCCCTGCTACTCCGGACTTACAACCCCATAGCTCAGCAGCCCCAGAAACAGGAGGCTCCAACAGCCTCATTAAATGTTCCAGAACTGAGTCTCATTGGCCACTTTTGGGTCACGCGCCCTTCCCTGCGCCAATCACTGTAGCCACAGGGTGGACCCCACGGATTGGCCAAACCCTTGTCATGTGCCCTCTATGGGAGACCAGGCTGGGGACTCAAACTCAGCTATACCACACTGAAGGAGACTGGGGGAGGAGCAGCTTCCCCAGAGGAAATGGGGGTGCCCTTTCTAAAATGAAGGGAAGTGGTTGTTTGACTGCTTTTCTGTAGCAGCTGGGGGCAAGGCAGAGTGGCCCCTATTCTTTCCAGCATCTGACACCTATATCGTGGTTTTCATACCCAGGCCTCTTTAGCACACCTTTAAAGTCCAAGACACGATGGTCGAGTGCAGTGGCTTATGCCTGTAATCTCAAGCACTTTGGGAGTCCGGGGCGGGTGGATCACCTGAGACCAGCCTAGCCAACATGGCAAAACCCAGTCTCTACTCAAAATACAAAATTAGCCGTATGTGGTGGTGGGTGGGTGCCGGGCACCTGTAATACCACCTACTCGGGAGGCTGAGGCAGGAGAATCACTTGAACCCCAGAGGTGGAGGTTGCAGTGAGTTGAGATCTCGCCATTGCACTCCAGCCGGAGTGCCAGTGAGACTCTGTTTCAATAAATAAATAAATAAATAAATAAAGCTCAAGAGATGAACCAGAAGGGAGATGCACTTGACCTTGTGCACATTCACAATAAAACCAACTGCAGCTACTCATTCATAGACCCATTTGCCTCCTTCATGCCCTGGCCAGCCCTTCCTGTCATGGGTGATAGAAAGACGCAGACTCTGCTCCCAAGGAGTTGACAGTCAGTGGAGTCTATTTTAGGTATAATTCCCTGATAATTTAGTAGAGTCAGACTTACTCTCCAAAAAATACACTTCGCTGCATATTTTTTCTAGCATTTGGATGTTTTATTTGCTTTTAGATTAACTGCCTCACATGAAAATCACGAATTGAAAAGACCTTTAAAAATTCACTGCTTACTTCTGAGTCAGTTTGGTCTTCACTGATAAAAATACCTAATTGTGATCACATCTATTGCGCATCCCCACTGAGGCAGCCTCTGGGAGTTTCATGGTTTATTCTCTGGAAATCTGGATCTCAGTCCTCAGAAAGCCTGGTGGTCCCTTCACAGACTAAGAGCATAAGGGCATGGAAACAGTTCTATTGGAACAGGGGCCTGCAGAATGACGGTCTGGACAAAGGAAGACTCGGAGGCATGTGATCTCTGTTGTCCAGCATCTGTATGCGGAAGCAATGCATGTTGCTCCTGGGGGTAGAAACTGAAGTGACCGGGAATAGATTTTTAGCTCAATATGAAAGAGAAATATCTAGGGACCAGAGCTATTGCAAAACGAACAGACCACCATATAAGCTAGTGAGCTCCTCATTCCTGGAAGTGCGTAAACAGGGATTCTTAGGTGGGAAGTTAGACCAAATGCCCTCAGTCTCTTCCAACAAGAAGATTTCTAAACTCTGGGCTGAACAGTGTTTGCGCTCTGGCTCAAACACCATTTTGCTCTGTGGCCTTAGGTGAGGTCCTCTCCCTCTCTGAGCCTCAGTGACCTAGATAACCCTCATAGCTACTTCCTCTTCTAAATACTTTGCCTTGCTCATGTCAGATATTCACACCTGCCTCTGCACACTCAGGCAATTTCTGCCTCGTGCATATTTCGAGGCTCCAGAGCCTGAGCAAACCAGCCCACCAAACCCACAGGTATAAGGCAGCTTCTGTCTGCGCCTTCTGTTCCTAGAGAGGCTGTGATTCATGGCCATGGGGGATGCCTCCCCATCTGACAGGTGGAGAAGTGAGATCTGGGGGAGGAAAATCCACCACTGGAGCAGGACATACTCCCCCCAAACACACCTGACTGGGCCTCTCCCTCCTCACCATCTCCCTGTCCCCATTATTGGCCCTCCATCCACAAAGGACCCTGGGAAGAGACCTCTCCCTGCCACATCAGGTGAAGGGCAGCCACAGAGGTAAATGCAGATCCCAGCATCTTGGACCTGGGAGGTATATTTCCTACAGGTCTCTCGATAAGCGGCCTTAAGACTTCTTGCATTTGATTTTTACAGCAACCCTGCAAGGGAGGCATTACCATCCCCAACTTCTGGGGAGGAAACTGAGGCTCAGTGAGGCCAGCAATTGTCTGAGGCCAGCTGGTAAATAAGTTGCAGAGCGGGCACTGGACCAGGCCCACCTGCTCAGCCGTGCTCCCTCCCTGGGGATTCGCAGAAGCTCACCTAGGGAAGAAGGCCCCGCTACCCCAGGAAGGACCCTCTTGTCAGGACAGTCAGCCAGAGTTACACCTGACCCCAGCTCCCACTGTCACTGTTTGCCAAAGGATGGAGGGGACTAGGTGCACCTGAAGCTCCACCTTCCCTCTGACCTCTGCTGGGTCTTTTGGAGAAGCCACTTGCCCTCTCTGAGCCTCCATTTCCTATCTAAGGATTCCATCCATCTAAGTCTCCGCACCCCTGTGTCTCCATCTGGGTGGGAAAGAAAACTTCCAGCTACACAGAGAGTCACAAAGCATCTTCTACCCCTTGTCTGCCCTGATGCGACCCTGTAATGTGGAGAGCAGAAGACCCACTGCACAGATGAAGAAACTGAGAGGCTTTAACTTGTGCCCACGATCACACAGCTAGGAAGGCACAAAGCCAGAGATGCCGCCCCGACCCTCACTACTCAGGCAATGCCTGCCCAGGACTCTCCTGCAGACCTAGCCAGGGCCACAGGACTCACAGGGACGCGGGGTCAGCAGATGACACGCTTGTCAGTGGGCCCTACCAGCCACCAGATCCTCCCTCTTTCCCAGGGCCTCACCGAAGCCAATTTCTGCACCGTCAGAGCTGCTGAAGCTTCTGCTGTTGGTGGAAGCCGGTCACGGGCTACTGCCTAGCGGTCCCTCTCATCCACCAGCATGGCTGTGGCCCTCTGTGCTCTCTGGGGCTCCGAAAACAGAACTGTGTGGCACCAGGTGATCCAGAAGAGAGGCTGTGAGAGCTGGAAGGGCACATGAAGGGCAGTGTGGGCAGAGGAGCAGCCGGGGAGGGCACCGCTGCTGCAGAGCTGCCGGTGAGAACCAACAGGGTCTCTGCCCCCGGGGGAAGCACAGCCCAGCAGGAGGGAGACAATGGGACCTTTTGTGGCTGAATTTTCACAACTCATGAGAGAGGAAGGGATGATCAGCCCCATTTTTCAGCTGAAATCACTGATGCTCAGACATGAAACAGCTTGCCCAGGGTTACACAGCCAGGGAGCGGCAGAGCCCAGGTGTGAACCATCATGCCTGCCTCCCTCCTCACCTCCGGAGGTGCATAATGCCCCCACGTCAGAGAGCTAAGCAAGGCAGCCCTCCTCTAGGAGGGGGAATTTTAGGGTGAAGCACCCCACCCCCAGCTGTCCAGCCACCCTTAGCCTCTTCCTCTTTGCCACAGGCCATGGGACACTAACAAGGACTCCGGTGGCTTCTTCAAGGGACCCTCATACATAGTTCTGCAGGCAGGCAAGGGATGAGCACAATCCAGTCTCTGGAGTCCTTACTCCCTGGAGCTTTCCTGGAAACAGCAGGAAGCTATTTTTAAAAGCAGCATCCACAGGCAGTAACCTGGGAGACTCATCTCCCTCCCGATCCACTCCCCTGTGGGCTGGGGGCAGTGTTCACCCTGTTCACAGCTCAGCCAAGAAGCCCAGGTCTGGGAAGGAGAGCAGGGACCATGTCACCTGCAAGGGGAAGCAGGTGGATCTGCTCCAAATGAGCCTCGACTCTGCCAACTGTAAGGGGCCTTAGAGCCCAAGGGGAATGAGCATGTGCTCGTGCTCACACCCTTGTGAGTGTCAGTGCGATTGTGAGCATGGCTGGGGGTGTGCATGTGAGTTCATGGCAGCTGAGTGTCTCCATATCCTCTGCAGGCATGACATGGAGGCATAAGTGTGTCTCTGTGTCTGTGAAAGCCAGTGTGCTGATGTCAGCTTGCCTCTGTGCGTGTGTGTATGTCTGGGTACATCTGAATCTATTTGTTCCTGTATGCATGCGCGTGGGTGTGAGTATGCATCAGTGTTTACGTGTGTCTGTCAGTCTCCCAGAAACCCAGGAAATAAATGGGCAGAATTTTAGAAGTAGGAAGAGCATTCGCTCTCTCAGCCTCCCTCCCTTCTCTCCCCACTGCTCAAGTCACAGAAAGGGAAATTGTAGCTCAGAGAGGAGAAGGGACTTGCCCAAGTCCAGTCAGTTGCAGAGAGAACTGGAACCCAGATTTGCTTCCTGGCTCCCAGGGCTGTCTTCTCAGTCACCCCATTCGGGCTCCATTCCCAAGGCCGACAGCTGCTCCCTCCTGCTCCTATGCAGGTGAGAACGAACGGGGCCCATTTTCTCCCTTGGCTTTGAATTGGTTGCTGAGAGGGGAAAGGTGTCAAACACAAGTGTCTCTGTTATGGGTTCTGAGCAGAACATTGACTACAGTTCAACAAACCATAGCTGCTGTGGGGGCAGAGCTTGAACAAAGCCTACCAGCTGCCCAGCCCTGGGCCTGCAAAGATCCCAAGAGAGGCCAGGCATGGCCCCTGCCCTCAAGATACCCACGGCTCAGCAGGAGGTTAGATAGGTCAACCAAAATCTCTGACATGGGATTAAACATGCCTAACCGAGGCAGAGACAGAATCCCAAAGGAGCACAGAAGCAGAGGCAACTGATTCTGCCGAGAGGGTCAAACAAAGCTAGTGAGGAGATGGGCAACATTTGAGTTGGGATTTAAGAGACAAATAGGTATGTCAGACACTGAAAGAGAAAGGGCCCTCTAAGCTGGGGACACAAGTTACGCCAAGGCAACTTGTCCACTTCTGACACTTTGTTCTAAAGAGATGCAGCTCCTCCCTGGTCTACCCTAGGATTCTGCTGGCTCTGCCCTCCATGTCTCTTGTCTGTGCTCCTATTACTCCCACCATCTGGAATTTATTTATTTCTTTAGCAAATATGTCCTAGCCACCAAAAAGTTTCCTGGCCCTGAAAGTGGTACAGGAGATAAAGCCGTAATTTTGAGCATAGTCTCCATGTCTGAAGAAGTTCATGGGGGAGGAAACCAATCTATCAGCTCCTCATTTCCTATGTGCCTGGCCCTGTGCTCAGTGTCATGAGGGATGGGGAAGTCCATGAAAGCTCACTGAGCACCACACTTGCAACCACACAGAAAGTTGTCTTGAAGGCCCCATTTCTGGAAAAGAAAGTTGAGGCTCAGAGAGATGGCCTGACTTACCTGAGGTTGTACACAGTGCTGCAAGCCGAATCAGCTCTGTGTGATGAGTGTGGGTTCTTTCTGCCAGTCTGGGCTGCCTGCCTTCACAACCAGAAACATGGGCGTTGGAAACTGCTGCTTCTGCTGTTCTTTTGCCTATAATTGTCTCCTTAGTGGGCCTGTGACGCTTTCAGTTATGTTCCTTTGTAAATGCCAGACAAGCTTGGGGACCCAAGGTAGTAGGGAGCTTGTCTGCCAAAGAAAGTAGAATCAAAATTCCCTTTCCAAGGAGTCTTCCAAACCCAGCAGGTTTGAGGTCAGAGTTGGAGAGGGTAGGAAACTCAGGACACGAGACTGGGCCCCTCAGTCATCTGTGCCTTCCAGGAAAGCACCTCTTCCTGGAACTCTGATGCTCAGACCAAAAGAAGGGAAAGTGCACAAAGAGGACCCAGGCAGGCGCTACACATGAAGCCCTCAGCACTCTGCTTGCCTCTTTAACGTGAGCTAAGAAAAAAGGATTAGACCGGGCGCAGTGGCTCACACCTGTGATCCCAGCACTTCGGGCAGCCAAGGCGGGCAGATCTACCTGAGGTCAGGAGTTCAAGACCAGTCTGGCCAACTGGTGAAGCCCCGTCTCTACCCAAAATACAAAATGTAGCCAGGTGTAGTGGCAGGTGCCTGTCATCCCAGCTACTGGGGAGGCGGAGGCATGAGAATCACTTGAACCCAGGGGGCAGAAGTTGCAGTGAGCTGAGACTGTGCCACTGCACTCCCGTCTGGATGACAAGAGCGAAACACCATGTCAAAAATCAAAAGAAAAAGAAAAAGAGAAAAAGGATTAATCTGCATTGTATGGCTGCTACAAAGCTTTGGGGTTTTTTGAAATCTCTTTTATTACTCAGGCCTCATAATCCACCTTGTGACTGGGAATTGCCACTCTCATTTTGCAGATGAGAAGGGATGTCTGCTCGGGATATAGAGATGAAGAAAGCACAGTCCCTGACCCCAAAGAACTGGTGGTGAACACACAGAGGGCCTCTAGGGTGCTCGAGTCTGTAATACAAATAAGCATGGGGGCCTGGACAAGGGACTCGTTTCCATGATGGAGTGTCAGGAAAAGCTTCCTGGAGGAGCAGATATCTAAGCTGAGACCAGAGGAAGAATTAAAGTTAGCCAGGCAAATGGAAATGGGGAGGGCTGGTATGCGGTAGGTCAAAGGCTCCAGCCCAAAGCTCAGATCCCACCCCAGGACTCTTTGAGAAACACTGTTTGACACATCCATTGGACAGGGATAGTTTGGGAGAATTTAGCAGTAAGGATCTGGGGTGGGGATGGGAGGCTGGAGAGGGTATAACTGATTCCACTGCCAAAATCAGTTAGTCCCCAGACTAAGGGGACTCTCTCCACCCCTTCCTGCCATACCCAGGCCCCTTCTTTGGAAACTTTTCCCAGATCAGGGGCTAGGCTACTACCCACCTTCTGTTGCCGGCCTCTGGTTTTCCTGCCTCACATTCCCTTTCCTGGTGAGCTGGGGACCCATCTAACCTGGAAGCCCAGGATCCTGCAGGGTACTTGGCTCCCATGCATTGCTCCAGCCGCCCCCCCCCCCCCCGTTCCCTAAAGCACCCTCTCTGGCTGCTGTTTTAGCGCAAGATTTTGCTTCAGGTTAAATCCTGCAACATTTCCCAAACCAACAGCATCTTGGCACGTAACTGAGATGCACAGGGAATCCCTGGATTTGAAGTCAGGCAGGCCTGTCTCTGGATGGCAGCTCTGCCATTGATGTAGCTTGGCAAGTCCCTGTGTCTCTCTGGGCCTTGGTGTTCACAAATATAAAATGGGATAATGACACCAGCTGCACAGAAGTACTGTGAAGATTCAAACAAAACCCCGTATGTGAACACAGCTCAGAAACGGTCAAGTACTATTGCTGTGACCTTGGTCATGCATAGCCAGAAACGTCTATTCACTCAGCAAGTGTCTTTCCAGGGCCTGAGTGAGTGCCAGGCTCTGTGCTCAGAGCTGCAATTTAACAATGAAATAAGTAGACGCAGGGTCTGTCTCAGGAACTTCACAATCTGGGAAAGAGACAGACATGGACAACTTCAACGTAATGCAATTCATTCTTGGCAGGGAGGAGGTACAGTGGGCGGGTAGCAGGGGAGTCGCCCTAGGCCAGCCTGGGAAATGCAGAAAAGTTTCGTGGAAGCAAAATCCCGGTGGAGCCAGCTATGGCAAGGTTGGGGAAGAGTGCTCCAGAGAGGGACAATGGGAGGGCCAAAGGCCAGGGGCAGGACCACAGGGTCAACGGGGACACCGCAAAGAGAAGGAGCTGAGGCTGGGAAGGCAAGCAGGACACAGCAACTTTAAGATGTTTGAAGTACACGGTATTTTGTTAATTTCTCTTAAACAGATTGCAAACAATGTGTTGATTTTTTTTTTGAAAAAGTAAAAACTGCCACACCATCACATAGGAGCCTGGAGCAGCCAACACAAGGAAAAGGTTGGGAAACATAATGTTGGGAAATAGTTCAATCAATGCATAAGACAGGAATAGTGAGCAAAACAGCTCCCTTTTTGAAAAAGGAATTTATAGCCTCAAAATTCTGAATCATGCTTCACTGGTAAATTCTACCAAACATTTAAGGAAGAAATAATACCAATTCTACACAAAATATTTTTAGAAAATAGGAGGGAAACTTGCAACTCATTTTAAGAGGCCAACATTAGCTTGATACCAAAACCAGACACAGGCATTACAAGAAAACCACAAGCTAATACCCCTCATGAAGACAGATGCAAAAATCCTCACAAAATATTAGCAAATTGAATCCAGACATCTGCACCTTATTTCCAGATGCTCACTGCTGAGCTCTTCCCAGTGCTGAAATCAAAGGTTTTGTCAGAATCAAATTATTTATTTAAGTGAGTTAGTAAGAGAAGTCTCAGTTCCAAGTAGTTTTTGTTCATTTATTTTGATTTATTTACTTTTTTTTTTTTTTTTTTTTTTTTGAGACAGGGTCTCACTCTATCACCCAGGCTGGAAAGCAGTAGCATGATCTTGGCTCACTGCAGACCCTGCCTCCTGGGTTCAAACGATTCTCCTCCCTTAGCCTCTTGAGTAGCTGGGACTACAGGTGTGCACTACCACACCCAGCTAAGTTTGGTATTTTTAGTAGAGATGGAGTTTCACCATGTTGCCCAGGCTGGTCTCGAACTCCGAACCTCAAGTGATCCATCTGCCTCGGCTTCCCAAAGTTCTGGGATTACAGGCATGAGCCACCACACCCAGCTGCAAGTGGTTTTTAAAATTTCAAACTGACTTAAGTAAAAAGAATAAGGTGAAGCACTGGTTTGTGCTCCTGGCCCCTCAAGCGCCTGAAGTGAGGGTCTTAATCAAGTCCACAAGGAGCCAGCTCCCTGCAGCCCTCAGCTCTGCCCTCCTTGGTTGTCCCACTGTCTCAGGCAGGTCCTCCAATATGGTGATGAGATGTTGCTATTAGCACCAGGTGTTTGTCCAACCAGCTGCAAGTCATCTGGAAAGAGGGGCCCTCATTCTGGGGAAGCCCAGAATTGGGGTTCAGCCAGGGTGAGTTATGCGAGGGTTTTGCATAAGCATTCCATCTTCAACTACCCACTCCTCAGCCCAAAAGGCAGAGGTCCTGGCACAAAGAACAGGATAAAAACAATAGCCATCACTCCTATCCATGCCTCCCTTTATAGTCTATAAAGCTCCAGCAGCCATTGTCCCAGCTGATCCTTGCCCCACAAAGCAGGCAGAGCAGGTGCCAATGTCACAACCACTTTACAGATAAGGAGCATGAGACCCAGAGTGCAGGAGGTCGCACAGGTGGTAGAGCCAAAGCTGTGTTCAGAGCTGCAAGATTCCACATCCCGGGGCAGTTTCAACTCTCAAGAAAACCTCTCTAGAAGAAACTAGACCCTAACATGGGTATCCCGAAGGAGTCGGAAGGAAAGGAAGCACAGGGCCAAGACTTGGCCACGATTGGTCTCATTGACTCCCTTCTCCAAGCATGCAAGGTCAAGATCTCACTGACCTGAGGCCCTGAGAGGAGCCAGGACCTGGTCAAGGGCACAGAGCTAGGAAGGGAAATTCAGATCCCAAGCTGTGCTTCCCCGCCCTTCACTTAGCTCTGAAGAAAGGCCTTGGGGCAACCCCACAAGGCTTCTCTGCTGGGCTCCCACAGCAGGCAGCAGGGGCTAATTGGAAACTGGAGCCTTGAAAACTTCCCGCCCTCCCCTCTCCACCTGGAGCCAAGGCCATCTGTTCCCTTTTGTCTTCAGGCTGCAGGGGAAGATGAAACTAAATTTAAATACTAATAATACTTAACATTTGTCTGGAAAGTGTTTTGCACACTAATTGCTGATTAATCCTCCCCAGGCCCCAGAGAGATCTCGCTGTCTTTGTGTCCCCATTCTGCAGGCAGACTGGTGGCTTTCAAACAGAAAGGGCTGGACCAGAAGGCTGGAGGATGGATTCAGGGCGTACTGTGCAAGACCTTTGCCAGAGCCTGAGCAATTTCCATCTCTACTCAGCTGGATGGGCGTGGGGTGAATAAATTCATTCAGTTCATTGTTGCTCCACAGCTAACAATAACACTGGGAGCTGGGTCCAAATGGTGACTTGGCTGTCTACCAGTTACTTGGCCATGGGCAACCCCAAGACCCTCTGAGCCTTGGTTTCCTTATCTCTGTTGGTTGGTCAGCCTTACCAATGTTACCAAGCACCCTCCACAGGCCAGCCATGGGGCCAGACACTGGGATGCTACATTGAACAAAACAGACAAGGTCCCAGCTTCCATGCTACTTGCAGTCTAGTCAGAGAGAGAGATGATAGTTAAAAATAAACAAATAAGCAAGGTAATTATAGCTCGTGATAGTAAGACTGTTAGAAAACAATTTTGTAAATGTATTTTTTAAACCGTAATATACCTCAAAGAATCTTCTGGGTGGTATTAAAACATGCACTCTGAATGAAGAGACTCCCCCAAAACAGGCTTTGTGCGAGCAACACAGCTGTTTATTTGCCAGGGTGCAGGTGGGCTGAGTCCGAAAAGAGAGTCAGCGGAGGGTGGAGGAATAGGAGATGGTTTTATAGGTTTGGGGTAAGCAGTGGAAAGTTACAGAAGTTACAGTTTAGGGCGGTTTTTTGCAAGCTGGCAGGGGGTCGTAGGGTCTGGAGTCACAAGGTTGACCAAGGTTGTTTACAAAGTCCGATAGCCTTGTCAATTGAGACCGGAATAAGAAACAATAGAAGTATGTCTCAGGTTAGTTAGGCGCTGCAGAGGTTGATCGTTTCTTCTAGGAACCCATCTGGGGTGTACATGCAGGTCACAGAGGTTACCAGGCCACTCATGGCATGGTCAGTCGGCCTAAAAGACCTTACAGGTGGTAGAGTCTTATTTTCATTGCAACGTTTATCTAGAAATCAGAGATGTGTTCCCCAAGAAATGGTCACAATAGACAGAAACATGGACCAGGGAATTCTGTCAGTGTGGGTAAGGGAGAGTCACAATGGGTCCTAGGGGAGACAGAACACCATCAGCTGCCCGCCCGTACATTCCTGCGTGGAGGGCAGCCATATCTAGCATTTCTCACGCTTTCTCTCTTTGGGCAGTCATCTTTATGCTCCCCCAGGGCTCTCCAGCCCGTCGCCTCACCCAAGCTTCAAGCCAGGCCTTCCTTATGGAGTTGGAGGCTGTGACCACACGGTTTTTCAGCTTTTTCAGTTCTTTGAAGCCCTCACATCAGGGAATGAGGAGAGGTGGGGGTCTCCAGGCCCCCTACCACCTTCGAAGCCAGCGAAGCTTCACTCTAACTTTCTTACCCATTTGGCTTCCAAATCAAATTCAACTGAAAATAGGATCCCTCAGGGAGATGACTTGGAGTTAGGACACCAAGATTTAAATCCTGACTCTGTCTCCTAAGAGCAAGTAACCCACCTGGAGCAGGCCGGGCACTGTGAAATGAGGCTGCTGTCTGACCAAAGAACACAAGGAAGGTCGCTTGGGCAGCAAACCCAGTGCAATGCTTGGGGCACTCCATAGCATTTTTAAAAATTGTTTTTAGAGACAAGAGTCACACGATGTTGCCCAGTTCGGTTTTGAACTTCTGGACTCAAGTATTCCTCCTACCTTAGCTCCCGAGTAGCTGGGATTATAGGCACAAGCCACCACACCAAGCCGTAAGCACGTTTTTAATTTTTCCTAAAAAAAAGAACAATACAACTTTCATTTTCCATGAATTTTAAAGATGCTTTTGTTATAGAGTTTAGGTATTTTTATGAGTTTTTTTTTATTTGTGTGAAGTTCAACCTTAAACAATTTTTCTTTTTTCTTTTCTTTTTTTTTTTTTTTCTTTTTGAGATGGCGTCTTGCTCTGTCACCCAGGCTGGTGTGCAGTGGCACAATCTCAGTTCACTGCAACCTCTGTCTCCCAGATTCAAGCGATTCTCCTGCCTCAGCCTCCTGAGTAGCTGGGATTACAGGCATGCACCACCACACCTGGCTAATGCTTGCATTTTAGTAGAGACAGGGTTTCGCCATGTTGGCCAGGCTGGTCTCAAACTGCTGACTTCAGGTGATCTACCCATCTCGGCCTCCCAGAGTGCTGGGGTTACAGGCGTGAGCCACCTCACTCAGCCTCAACCTTAAATAACTTTAAGGTGATATGTTTGCTAATGTATCTGTGATCTTTAAAAAGTTTAGAGTTTTGGGAATGAACAATATGTGAGATAAAATCAAGATTCCATCAAACATTATTTTCTCCTCTGCACTAATTTTGCAGTGAGACACAAATGGCAAGTACACTATTAAATGACATTTACTGTCAAAAATAGGAAGTTCACTGGAGTTACTATGAAAAACATAAGCCACTGTAACTTGACACAGTGGCACATTTTTCCATTTTAGGACATTCAATTACATATAAATCTCTGCACTATTACATTCAAACTCATTTGTACTGCCAAGTGTGGCACTTTAAAGAAGTTTCTAGAAAACAATGGCAACCACTGTTGTTTGTGGGGAAGATTATCACCCTGTACATAAGAGATTAAATGTAAATAAAATGTAAACATGCAGTATGTTATAGTGACATACTTACCACTTTCTTACCACTCAGAAAGGCCAAGTTTATCTATTTCTGTTTTGAACGAAGGTGATTGTTTTTTGTTTCTTTTTTTTACAGCACACATCCTTTGGCATAAAACAATTACAATACATGTCCATTCTTTTATAAGGGGAATTTTTCAGAGATCTTCAAAGCATAAAATATACATTCTTTTTTCAAAGACTGACAGAAGTGCTTAATCACTAAAAATGCCAACTTTGGCAACTAAAAATTAGTGATTCACTATTCTAAAATTAAAATAGCTTTGAAAAGCTAGTTATAGGTGTTGTACAGATAATAGATGTGATAAAACAAGAGTTGGAGAAGTTTTAATCTGCATCTTTTCTCCAGGTATTTAACAAGATATAATGGAGCTGGGTTGCAATATCTTAACTTCACCATCAGGTGGACCCGGCCTGAGAAGGCCAAAAGAAGGCCAAACAGAGTCACAACTTAGGTTTCCAAGCCTATGGCTTCTAAAAGTCAGTGCATCCCATTCATTTTAAAACAGTAGATGTCTCCTTCTTTCGTTTAAGAACTCAGTGTCAAGTCTTCCTTTCATGGAGGATGAAAAATCGGCACCATCCATCTCAGGGAAAAATAGAAAAAGCCACTCAAGCACTGTTTTCCTAATGCAAAGGTGTGAAGTTCTTGTGAGTTACCCAGCAGGACTGAGAGGGTCTCACCTCCTCTGTATTAGCTGGTACCAGGGAAAAGGGCAGGCATGGAGAGGAAGCAAGGAGATTGTCTTGCAAGAATCTCAAAGGAACATCTCCTGTTTGCACACATGTGGGAAAGTGAATGGGCCAGCACGTAGTGCAACAAGACTTTTTTTTTTTTTTTTTTTTTTTGTTTTTTTTTTTTTGGAGACGGAGTTTCGCTCTTGTTACCCAGGCTGGAGTGCAATGGCGCGATCTCGGCT
>NW_016107999.1:562507-594768 GCF_001604975.1 Cebus imitator
TCAG
Source organism: Cebus imitator (assembly GCF_001604975.1). Taxonomy (NCBI): domain Eukaryota; kingdom Metazoa; phylum Chordata; class Mammalia; order Primates; family Cebidae; genus Cebus; species Cebus imitator. Next base: position 562,512 of record NW_016107999.1, read on the forward strand.
CCTCCTGAGTAGCTGGGATTACAGGCACGCGCCACCATGCCCAGCTAATTTTTTGTAGTTTTAGTAGAGACGGGGTTTCACCATGTTGACCAGGATGGTCTCCATCTCTTGACCTCGTGATCCACCCGCCTTGGCCTCCCAAAGTGCTGGGATTACAGGCTTGAGCCACCGCGCCCGGCCAAGACTTCTTTTTACAGTATACTCAGCTCAAAGAGCTGCCTCTGTGCTGGACACACAGGTGCCCTCTGCAAGCCACACAGCAGCCTGACTATCCTTATTTCACAGAGAAAACCATGGCCCAGGAAAGTTGGTCACTCACCAGCCTCCTGCACAGCAGTTGGCGAAGCTGAGATTTGAACTGAGAACTCTTTAACTAGGAAGGGCTGTGCCAGGAATGTTTTAAGGTAGAAACAAGGAAAGCATTGACCTTCATGCTTCAATCCAAGAAGCAGAGGCCTTGAGATGAGTCTAAGGCAGTGGCTGCTGGAGGCTCCAGTTCCCATACATACCCTCTGGTGAGCTTCTCAGCATACATCTCAGCCCATCCCAGCTCCCCACAGCACCACACACATCCCCCCCAAAACCTGCAAACCTGACACAAAGACAGACACTCAGATGCACAGTCAGAACTCATGGTCACACAGAAGGGCACTTTGCGCACACTCCCAGCAGGTGCACACACAGGCTTCCACACGTGCTTACATGGGCACTAGCACACAGCAAAGCACAAAGGTGCGCCTGGGACAGTCACACTCGTGGAGAGGGCATTACACAGAGGACAAGTGCACATCAGAAACACACAGCCTGCAGCTAGAACAGAGGCAACCAGGGTACACCTGACCTGACATGGGGTAAACCTGCCCCACAGCCCAGCGACCCGGCAACCTGCACTCCTGCTGCGAGCAAGAACCCTATGTCTGAGCCCTAGATTCCAGGGACGCCCCCCACCCCCAGCCACCTCTACACTGCAGGCTCAGAGGATCGAAGTCCCTTACCAGCAGGGACACATGAGTGCCTCTCACACAGAGGCATTTTCTGAAGTGGCTCTCAGATGGGTGAGAGGGCCGTGGTGCCCAAGGCATGGGGCCGGGACAGCAGGTCTCCCTTCTTCCCCTTAGACCAGATAGGTACAGTGGTTAGAGGTAGAGACTGAATGGGAATCCCCGCTCTCCTCCTGCCCGGCTGGGAGTGACCTTGGACGAGTCTTTTTTTCTATGAGCCTCAAATTTCTCATTAGCAAAATAAACGTATGATACTTACCTTGTAAGGTTTTAGTAAAAAGAGAGATATAGTGTAACCATCCAGTAAGAACTGAATAGACGTTGATTACATTTCCCTTGACCCCAGTCTTCTAGTACTCACTGCTCAATGCAGCAGACAGACACCATTTAATCAGCCACAAACATTCCTCCTATAGGCCCTCCCCTCCAGAAGCTAAGAATTGCAGTGAAGACAGAGATCTAAGCAGATGACAACTGTCCGGCATGGAGGGCCTTGAAGGAGGCCACACTATGGCATGGTGGGAGCCTAGAGAAGGAGATGGCAGAGCGATGGCACAGCAGGCTACCCAGAGCTGTGGGTGCCAGCAAGATTGGGGCTACAAGGCCACATTTTGACCAAAAGCACCAGGTGATAATCATTTCCTCGACAACTCCTACTATTGACACTGAGCACTTACTCTGTCCTAGAAATCTTACATGTCCTTGTTTAGTGAACCAGTGCTCTAATCATATAGTAAAGAAGCTGTTATTATCTCTTCCTAAAGAAAAGGAAACCAGGGGAGTGCGCATGACCTGCCCAAGGTTACAGAGATCAGGGTCAAGGCTGACTGCAAACTCCACACCCTTCCCTGACATTCCCAGCTCTCAGCTCTTGCAGCAACCAGCCCTGCTTCCTGATCGTGCCTTCCTCCCCTAGTTCACTGGGAAGGCACGCAGTACCATGGTGACCCTCATCACCATCTCTGCAGAGCCCAGCGCCCTATGGAAGGGTGGCCAGGGGGCTGCGTTCCTGGGCTCCCCTGATCCTCCTCCCTCTGCCCCAGCCAGGCCCTCCACCTCCAAGGCCCTGCTCAACCACCTGCACTTACAGGACAGCTGCTCAGTGGCCCCAGCACAGGCCTGCACCTCTGGGTATTAGGCAGCCTCCCCTGAGCCCTGATATCTGCTAACTCTCCCCTTCTTAAACTCTCTGGCTAAACACCCAATTCATGACAACCATTTGACAAAGGAGGAAACTGAGGAAAGAAAGACCAGAGCCTAGAGGTGAGGGCCAGAGCCCACGCTCTGAAGAGCACACCCCACCAAGGTTCCCCTCTAGGCCCTGGGGCAACTGTGAGTCTAGAGGCCCCTCTCTGTACCTCATCGTTGGGAATCAGGAGCCACATCTTTAAACAGCTCATCCCCCCAGGCTGAGCTAGGATTATAGCAAGCTTTCCAGCGAACGAGGCTCCCGGCGAGATGAGTCAGCCAGCCGCTCAGGGTCAGAGGGTACGGGGAGGGCCAGTCGGTCAGGCAGACAGCAGCAGCAGCCACCCAGGGTCCACAGCCAGTGTCTGAGGCAGCCAGACAGGGTCACCTGTCAGACAGGCTGGCATGGCTCACAGCCTCCTCCAGCCCCTCTCCAGCTCTGCCTTCCCCACAAGCCTTTGATGGGGCCTCAAAGCAGCAACCAGGAAGCCCTGAGCTGCAAACACCGGCCCCCAAGGGGCATACACTGTGCTCTCGCACATGCACACACCTGCGTGTGCTTATTGTGTAAATGTCCCCCCAACACACACACTCAGCACTGTGCAAGTCGGGGCATGCGCACACCAGGCACACACCAGGCATACACCATGCATGCTCACTGTGGCACGTTGCCCACATCACATGCTCACAGAGTCATGCACGCTGCCACGCGCACACACCACACACACTCACCAAGGCACACTCACAACCTCCTTCCTGCTCACGTCTTAGTAAATGAAGACAGGATTTTCCCTGCTGATGGGGCCCCTGAACAAGGGAACTCCAATCCCCACCATCACCTAAAGCTGAGAAAGCCTTGGGTCAGGGGAGGCCACTCCTTACCAGCAAGGGGTGAGCGAAGGAGCAGGTGAGGGAGGTTGGGCCCAGGGTCTCACTCCATGTGAGCCAGGCCATGAGCCAAGTGGGACCCTTCAAAATTAGGTGCTGGCTCCTTTTGCCTGGGTTCTTCCAACTGAGAGGAAAGCCTCGGGTGAGAAGGTCATTGTTACCTGCTTGAGCCCCGTGCCAGGTGGCTGGGCAAGCCAGAGGTGGGGAGGGTTCCCAGGAGCACAGAGCTCTAGGCAGGCCCCAGTCCTGCCTCTGAGACCTCCTTTTGTCCTCCATCCCCCCACACAGTGTTCTCTGATTCACTGCCTCTTCATTTGGGGTCTTGCCCCGTATGGGGCAGATTTGAGGGCAGAAGACCTGTGTGCCTCCCCAGAAATGTCCCTCAAGCCCACTTCGGCATCTCTTAATGATCTTCATTAAAAGGGATGAGGTTTCTGTGCCGTGCTATCTGGGGACCGTCTTGCAGACAGAAGGCACTGCTCAGATGGGAATCACCAATGCCCAGCCAGAGGCCAAGGAATAGGCCAAGAAGAACAGCCAGAGGCTGCCTGGCAGTTTTGAATGTTAGCCGTGGGGTGGGGACAGGGGCTCATTCACAGAAATGGGGGCACCCAGAAAGGCAAGAAGCTTCCGTTTCTTCATCAGGAATGTGTGTCTACCACACAGCATTGGTCATGCATTCATTCAACAAATCTTTACTGAGCTGCTATGTGTACCAGGCGCTGGGGTTAAAGAGGCCAACAGGGACAGACAAGAGCCTGCTCTCTTGAGGCTTCCATGTGGCTGGAGAAGACAGTCAACAAGTGAACAAATGGAAAAAATAAAACAAAGATTATCAGCTGTGACTAGGAGGGTGGCTTGTTGATAAGCAAAGTCAGAGAAGCCCTCTCTTGGGCGGCAGCCTGAATTTGTCTGGCCACCTGAAAAAGCAGCCACCAGCCATATGAAGAACAGGGAGAGCAGCTGCGGGGCCAAGTGGGGAGCAAGTGCAAAGGGCCTGAGGCTGGCAGAGCTTGCTGTAACCCCAGGAGCAGAGGGACCCTGTGAAGCGGAAATACTGTGAATGAATTTTAAAAGGTAGGACATGGATTTAAAAAGTGCCTTTGCAGGGGCAGGAAGGGACCAGATGATGTAGGACGTGGTGAGGATGACCAAACAGCACACTTGTAAATTCCAAGGGCTGGGAAGATGAGTCTTTGTTGAGGGCTGGATTGTATTTCAGGAAAGCAGGTTTTAATGCAGGATCCCCCTAGGGTGGATGGAAGACACCAGAATAGCTACAGAACTGAGGCTGTCTGAGCTTGTGGCTGTCCCTCTGCCCAGAGCATTCCCTAACAAGGATCAGTTCTTAGAAGAGAAAGCCCCAGGTGGTCCCACATGGTGACCAAGAGAGCGTTCTGTGCCCATGGAGGCACTTACCCGCAGCTTCTGTGGCCAGCAGATCACTCTCCTGTGTTTTCTCATTTTATCTTCACAACCACCCTGTGTGGGAGTCAACAGCAGACACCTTTTCCAAACCAGAAAGCTCCTTAAAAGGGAATCACACATGTCCCTCCCCTACTTACAACCCTACAAGGATCCACTATTCTTGGACTAAAACCCACTGCTCACTCTGGGGCCCTCAAGGCACCACATCACCTGCCTCCTGCAGCCTCTCCAGCCTCATTTCCTGAGCTCTGCCTCTGCTCCCACACTCCAACCACATGGCCTTTGGTCTATTGCTCCAAAGCCCCAGGTTCTTTCCTGCCCCAGGGTCTTTGCACATGCTTTTGCCTCTCCTTAGCAGCATATCCCATCAGGCAAAGGTCACCTCCTCATGAGGGCCGCTCCCCCTAGAGTAAATGCCCCCAACCCTTCCCCATGTGTTATTTTCTTCCGAGCATTGCCTGAAATTATCTTGTCTTTGATTGCTTAGGTAGTGTCTTTGCTTCTACTGGACTGTGAGTCTCTTAAGGGCAGGGACTCCTTGGCCTGGTACACTGGCTGGCACAGAGAAAGAGCCCAAGGGATATTTGTGGGATAAATGGATGAGTGATGTGCCCAAGGCTGCATGACTGTCAGATAACAGAGACACAAGTTACACCCGGGACTCTGGGTTGCTAAGGGCAAAGTTTTCTCCTAGAAAGCCAGGACTTTGAGGGAAATCCAGGATGAGTGGGCTGGGTCCCAAAGAAAGGGGAGTCCCTTGTGTTCCTCCCAGGTTCCACACCTCTGGCTTCATCCCCAGCAGTCTGCAAGATGCAGATAGCCTGTCCCCTTACCTCCTGAAATCAATCAGGGCTAGACCTTAGTGAGGGCACTAAGTGAGGGCACTAAGGTCTGACCCTCCTGCCCACACTGCTCCTGTGGCCTTTTCCTTCCTTCATTTTGAGGCTTGGCTGGAAGCTCTCCACTTATGGCCACGCACACACACAAACACCCACCCGCACCCTTACCCCAGTACCTGGCCAAATCTTCCCCAAGGGTGGGGGTGGGGCCCAGCACTAGCCATTTTACACCCCCAGATTTCTGGTCTATGAATCCACAGGACACATGCGGCACATCAGTTCTCCCTGCCCTGCAGGTTCCCAGGGCTCAAGGGCACCTGTGGTCAGCCCTGCAGTGGGATGAAGAGTCAAGAGGGCTGGGTGGAGCTAGGCTGTAGCTCTCTCCACCTGCCTCTGCCTGAATGACCTTGAGCAGGTCACTTCCATCCTCTGAGGCTCAATATCCTCATCTGCAAAATGAAAACAGGGTGGATTTAATGGTCTCTGAGGAAACTTCTAGCTTGAAAGAGAAAGATTTTTTGGGACGCTGGGCATTTATTGAACACCAACTGCATACCAACCCCAGATACTGGACATGTATCCAACACCTACTGTATACCACAGCAAACCCATGACTACACCTGGGCTCAGAGGGACAAAACAACTTGCTCAAGTTGTCACAGCTAGCAGGTAGGAGAACTAGCACTTGACCCAGGCCTGCCTGATTCCTCTTCCCCAACTGTTCTAGGAGACTCCGCTGCCTCAGTGCCCCTCCCCCAACTCAGCGTCACTCCCCCATGCCTGTAAGTCGGCCTTCTGTTTTCTCTGTCTGAAAAGTGTGCTTTTGCACTGAATCCCTCCAAGGCTGCTGGAGTGTGATTTGCTGTCTGACAGCTGGAAGTCAAAGCAACAAGGCTAACTCCAAAGTTCAGGGGCTCTGAAGGTCTCTAGGGGCAGTTAGACCAAGCTGGGCAAGCCTGGGCAAGTTGATCGAGCTCTCTGAGCCGCGGCTTCCTCATATGTAGTGCAGGGAGGCTACTTCTTATATTTAGGAGGTGCTGAGATGAATCAACGAGGTTGTAGCACCAAGGAAGCAAAAGGGAGACCTCTTTGGGGGCCTCATCCCAGGCGACGTGAGGCCACTGCAGGAAGTTTCTGAGCAGGGGAGTGCTATGATGCGAGGAGTATTTTAAGAAGATTCTTCTGGCAGCACAGGCCAGGTTGAGTTGGAGGAGCCGCGTGGGGGAGTGTGAGCGGTGCCCATGCCTGGAAAACTTTGCAAATGAGGCCCCCTCTCGGAGCCATTCAGGATCCAAGGCAATCTGAGATGCAGGGGCTGGGTCCGAGGTCTCCTCGCCCCCGACAGAGGTTGCATCTACAACCCCAGGGCCATCAGCATCCCCAGAGCAACTCAGACAGGTTCCTGGTCCATCACAAGGTGCCTTCACTCACAGCATGCGTGCCCCACCCAGAGCCGCTGCCAAAGCTGGGATTTGAACCCAAGTCTCTAGGACATCAAGTCCAATGCTCTTCCGTCAGAGTTAGATACTCCAGGAACCTTGCCTAAGCCTCAGATGGCCATCTTACTGCCCTCACCTCAGCCCAGCACAGGATTAGAGAGAATAGGAGGTCCTGTTCAGCTGGAGACTCACAACTCCTGCAGGGGGCATGAGCAGGCGGCTGCAGAACTTGCCCAGACCACACACAGGCCCCACTACATGGTGCCAGTCACAACGGAGTTAACCCTGGCATCTCTGATTCTGCTAGACAACCACCATGGCAGAGGTGGTTGGGACACTGCCTAGGACCCCCAGCCCCTCTCCTCCAATCCCTATATCTGGCAGTGCCCCTGTGAGGTTCAAGCCTTCTCAGCTGCCAGCGAGTTTTATGGCCTCTGATGCTGATGGTGCTGTCCCAAGTCCCTCACCTGGCAGCTTCATCACAGGGGTAATGGTCACTGCTATTCATTCAACAAACAGTCTGTGATGCTTGCTTTGTGCCAGGCCCTGGGGCCAAAGAGATGTTTAGACACAACCCTGCTTCCACCGCCCCAGGCCGGCAACAAAGAGACACTGCAGGAGATAGGAGACAATGTGTGTCCAGCCAGGAAACTCCCAGAAGTCTCCCCAGAGCCCACCATACCCACAGGGAGATCTGAGGGGGTGGGCAGGACAGCCAGACATAGGGGCTGGCAGGGGAGAGGAAGAAGTGTCCCCAGCACGTACAAAGGCTGAGGCATAATGAAGGGGCCCCCAAAAGAGGAACAGACTGCTACAAGGGGGCCCATCTACCCAAGAGGGTCAGGAAGCATCCCTGGACCAAGCGATGCTGAGCTGAGCCTTGTTCAGGAGTACAAGTCAAGGGGAGAGGAGGGGGCCAAGGCGTTCCAGGAAAGGGCGAAGCAGGTGCAGCACAGGCAAGGGAGGGCAGGGTGTCTTCTGGCAATTGCAAGGTGTTGTTCAGCATGGCTAAAGGAGAGGGCACAGGGAGGCATGGGCAGAGTGAGACTCAGAGGACTCGGGGGCTGTTTCAGATGCTGGGACAGAGCCACAGGCAGGGTGGCTGAGGGACCCACCCCTAGGGAAAATTCGTTCTAATTGGGGAGATGAAATACACACATTTAAACAAATAAACAATGTTTTATTTAACAAATAAACAAATTTGTTTTATTTAAACAAATTAACAATATTTATTAAATAAATAAAGATAAAATAATTCCAGACAGTGGCAAGTACTACAAAAACCATTAAACAGAGTAGTACAATGGAAAATGGTATCCTCTTTAAATATAGTGATAGGAGGGGCTGCTTTGGGGAAGGGACATTCGAGCCAGAGTGTGAATACCAGGATGGAACCAGCCAGGCAGAGATGAGAGTATTCCAGGCAGCAGAGAGCATGTGCAAAGATCCTGGGGCAGTAACAAGCTTGGCAGCCCAGGGAAGGCAGGGAGTCCTTGTGGCTGGAGCAGAATGAATGGGGAGAGCAGGAGGAAAGGAGGACAGAGAGGAGATGGCTCAGCTTGCGTGGGCCTCAGAGACCCAGGGAGTGACTTTGGACTGCATTCTACCTATGCCGGATTCTTCTAAGCCAAGGGAGACTTTCAAACAGAGGCGGGTCACGATCTCATTTACCTTCTCAGGATCCCTCCTCTGCCACGGGAGGCTGTGTTGGTGTGCATTTTAACACCAGCCAGTGCTGCCGTGTGTGCAGGACCAACGCTTCACAGGTGGAAACAGAGCACAAAACAATCTATTGGCTTGTCTGGGTGGCACTGACCTGTCCATTGTCACCAGCCAGCAGCTCGAAGGGTGTTCTTTGAGTGAGGATGAGCATGGCAGCTACCCTTGGGTGAGGACAGGGGAGTGCGCTCTCTGATTCCGTAGGGATGCCTGATGGTAAGTTTCTCAACACTGGACCTCCATGTGCACCTTCATGGGACTGATGTCACAAAGGCCCAGAATCTCCCTTAGGCAGAGAAACATGGACCCCTCATCTCATGTGCAGGACCTCATGCGTGCACCCAAACCCCACACTGGATGTTAGAGGCACAAAGACTTGACCTTGAGAGCATCTCAGCGTGGCTGGGGAGATAACAAGCAGAGACTCTCCCTGAGCACGTGGGTGCTACTGTGCTGGACAGGGGACCACAATGACTGTGGGAAGCCTCATCAGGGAGAGAAGGGGAGAGGCTCCTGGAGTGAAGCCCTCTGCCACAGGTCCTGTTTGGGGTCATCATGGAATAAGCCAGGCTTTGGAGCTGGACTCACCTGAGCATGCCTCTCGACGTTATAAGTCCCCTGCTGTATGAGCCTGTATGTCCCCCGCCTGACTCCATCTCCCCATGGAAGCACCTTCCTTGCCTTGCTTCCTCCGTTGGGGTCATGGCATGTGAAAAGCACCAGGTGGGCTCTCAGCAATTAATATTTGAGGATGGGTGAGTCCCTTCCTCAAGTATTAATGGAATTGTCCCTTTGGGGGATTGGTCGTGTGACACTAAGCACGAGAAGCATGGTTTTGCATACCATCTGTTTCCCACTGAATCAGGGGCTCCCTGTGCTCCAAAGGGGTCGCATACACAGATGTCATCTTTGGAATGACACAGCGGTCCACACTACTGCATCAAGGCACATCAGTGCAATGGTGTGGCCAAGTCAGGAACCTGCTGTTGATGCTGATTAAAATACTGGAGTTTTTTTTTCACCAAAGTGACAGGGTTTTTTTAAAAAAAAATTGTTTTGTTTTTTAGCAAATTAGAGCTAATTCAAAGATTTCCCTGTAACCACGTCACACTCAGAATCATCTAGCATCAGCCAGATAGGGGGCCCTCGGGTGAGAGGTCTCCCATGCAGGGGGCAAGCGAGGGGGTGGTATTTGGGCTGTGTCTTGAAGAAAAGGAAGGGCTGGATGTATGGAAAACGCAAGTCTGGCAGGAGGATATGTGGGTGGGAGACAGAGGCAGGAAAGCTGCAGCAGGCGCAGGGAGCCTCCAGAGGTTCTTTTTGGCTGGCCAGAGCAGACAAGGGCCGCAGTGGAAAGGACCTTGACCGCTAAGGTCAAGGTCTAGTCTAGACTCTGACCAACACACCAGCACTTCCTTGGAACACCCCCTTGATGTTCCACATCAAAAGGTGCATGATCAAATACGTTCTAGAAATGCCACATGCTGTGTCGCCCCTCAGAGAAATCATTATCCTCAATAGCACAGTAAAGCCCCTGAGAAGTCCTGCAGGGGGCGGATATCTGTTTAATTTCACTTAGCCCAGGAATCCCCACTCATTTGACTAAGGGCACTTTTAGTCCTGGAGCCCCCAGTAATATCTGCAACATCCACTTTGAAAAACGCCACCATAGAAAGGGGTGAATTGCTGAACAGGGCCAGAGTGATGTGCTCAGAGCTGAGCTCACAGAGGAGGTGTGAGTCAGAACCAGGTGAAGATGGGGCTGAGGGAGCCAGGCTGAGGCAGAGACACAGCTAGGAGGCTGTGTGTGGTACAGAGTGAGGCTGGGAAGGCCGGAGGAACCAGAGGCAGGAGGGAGGCGGTGGGGCAGAGAAGCAAGATATCGCATGGGGTGAGTAGTCGGACTTGGCATCCGAGCAGACCAGTGATTTGAACTTGAGGAACCGCAGAGATGGGAGAGCCACTGCCTAAGGCGGTTCTGGTGAGAGATGAGAGAGTGAGTTCAGGGCATTTTGCATGTAAGGAGCCTGTGGGCAGGTGGCTGTACCTTGCTGGAGACTTTCCTGTCTCTTCAGAGTTACCCTCAGGTTGAAAGATGGCCCCCTTTGGTTTGAGCTGGGGAACCCCTTAATGAAACACACCAGCACCATTCATTCATTCCTCCAGTAAACAGCTGTCAGGTCCAGCCAGGGCCAGGTTGAAGTGTCGGGATACTGGCATGGAAACGAGGGCCATGGTGAAGCCTGCACAAAGCCCCAGTGAGGCTGTGACTGAGTGCCCAGGGCAGGTGCCATGTGTCTTGGGTCACCAATAGTCACACAAGGAGAAAGGGTATCCCAGGCAGAGGCAAGTGGAGCTTGAGGTGTTGAAAAGGGTGTAGAGAAGAAACATGTGACTGGAGGGAGATTCCATCACAAGAAGTCACTTCGTGGCCCGGGCCTCAGCTTTCCCATCTGTGAAATGGGTGTAACAACCTCCACTGCAAGGCCCACAGAGTAATGGCTGAAGAAGCTCCCTCACCCACACTCCAGGCCCCACCAGGCCTTGTGCCAACCACGGGGGCCACCAAGACGAATGAGTCTCTAGACGAAGATGGGCTTCTTCGTGCCACGGGCACAGGATATCTGCTTTTTGCCCTCCAGGGTTTAGGAGGCGGTTATTGCTGGGATCAGCGCCAGGACTCGCCTCAGCTCCCAGGAACTGGGTTCCAGATGTGTGCATCCGGCAGCCGCGCTTCGGTCCTGGCTGGAGTGTGAGGTTGCGTGGGCTGCTAGAGAAGAGGCAGATGTATTTTGACAAGCCTGCCACAGCTTCTGCGGCACCCTGAGTCAAAATAAGCCCTTCTCTTGGGCTGCCCCTGGGACGGGCTATTTCTGCACCATGTTTCTTTTTTCCACACAGGGGGCTGAGCGGCAATGATTCCAGCTAAAAACAGAAGCTGCCCTAGCTGGAGCCCACAATATTCCCCTCAATGACAGAAACCTCAGCGCGCAGCCTGTCATGAACTCAGAAAGTCTTTCGTGTGGGCTCGAACTCAGATAATTTCCCCTGAGGGTAGGCAGTCCAACCCCAGGAACACTCTGATAGCCTTCCAACCCCAGATGGTTACAAATAATAAAAATAAGTCCTTACATGAATATGAAACTTTACCAACGACAAACTATTTTCTTGCCCCTACAGTCACTTGTTGAGGGGGTTCTATTATTCCCATTTTAACGATGAGCAAACTGAGGTTTAGAGAGTTGACCTGCCTCTGGAAAGATAGAAGGGAGAAGATTTGAGCCTATAGCTGTCAAACTGTCTTGGTAGAAAGAAAGAGCCTGCAAGAGAGAAGGAGGAATTGAGGCAGAGGTGGCTTCAAACAGTTTCTCAGTTTGACCAGATCAGCACCCAAGGGATGGCGTTCTTGCTTTCTGTGCCGGGGACCACGCAAAGGCACGTTCACACACTGCATCTCACTATCTTCTGAACAGCCCTGGAAATGGTGATTGCTGTCACTTTTTTCTGGGTAGGGAAACTGAGGATCAGAGAGACAAAGTGTCTTCTTCCCATTTGGCTACAATAAATGCAGGTTTAACCTAAGGTCTCGTGCATCCAGCAACCAAGCAGAAAAGTCCTTTGCCTCCCTGGCTGAAAGAGCTGAGATCAAGGACCAGCTAGGTGGGACGGGAAGTAAGGCTGGCCCCACAGAAAGCAGCGCCGGCAGGTGAAGATGTCTCCTGGGGTTTTCCTGGGAAGCATCGGCATCTCCGTGACTGCAGGTGGTTCTGTAGGGACCACTCTCAATAGCAAGTCATATGGTGAGGAATTGATGCCTGTTTTTCAGTTCTCCTTCGATACTTCAGTTGTGTCTGTGAGAAAGTCTCAGTGCACCCTCCACACCCTCTAGTGTTAACCTCCTCCCTGTCCATGACCAGAGGGCTAGCCTCGAACTGAGGGCCCAGGCCCCACCGCGTGAAGCCAGACAGTACGCGGGTTTCCTTTTCACTGCGTTCATATGCATTATTACCTTCTGTTAATAGCAAGTGATGCTGGTTTTCTGGTCTAAAGTGCCCACATGAGGTTTCTTTTTTAAATAAATGCAACGAAGTGTTTTATTTCTGCAAGTGTATGAATGAGAGAGAAATGTTAAGTAAATAGCATCGGTGGTTTGGAGATGTGGCCAATGCCCTGGAGGTGCTACTCTGCCAGTCAAGCCGGGACACGCTGGCTCCTCACCCCTGGGTGAGCCCTGGCCGCAGCCTCACATGGTACCCCTGGAAACAGCTGTGAGGACCCCTGAGAAACTGACCCCAGCGCCCCTCGTCAGAGAGCTGCCCAGCATCTCGTCTTTCAGGCTTGTACAGAAGCTGTCCGGAGCTCCAGGCCTCAGCCCTACCCCATCATCTGCTGAACAAGCCGGGCATGGGGTCTTCTTTGTCTCTGAGCCCCCGTGCCAGGGCAGGCCCCCACAGCCTTGCTGACAAATGTCTGCGTACTGTGGCCTGAGATACGCTGGGGAGAAGGGGGAGGAGAGTCTCTCGGAGGTAAAATTATGAGAATAGCAACTTGAACCCATGAGGCGAGACAGTACAAAGTCAGCAACTGTCTGCACCAGCCCCTTCTCTCACGGACATCCAAATTCAAGCCCTTCTTGTGACATATGGGAAAGGAAGGTTCTGGAACCACACAGCCAGAGCACAGATCTCAGCGGCCTGTGACGACTGATGGCCTTGAGAGAGCAGCTGCCCTTTCCTCCCCTGCTTCCCCCGCTGTGGAGTGCACTGTGGATCCCCACTAGGTCTGTTGAGAAGTCCCCTGAGTTCATGCAGGTAAAGAACTTACAGCAGCTGTGGCCCACGGCTTGCACCCATGCATGGTACCTGTTCCTCCATGTCAGGCACTGGCTAGCAATTCCCAGGTGTTATCTCAAGCCTGGCATCAGCCTGGCAAGGTGGGCTCAGAGAGGTGCAGTGCCTTGCCTCAGATCACACAGCCAGGAAGTGCTGAGGCTGAGTAGGAGCCCAAGGCTCTCCTGCTTCATGCCTGGTGCCCTGTCCCCAGCACCCCCGAGCTCCTACCCACATGTCCTTGTCCTAAGGCCTCCACTCCTCACAGCTCCTCCTTCCCTTGACCAGCTCTTTTCTCCTTTTATCTTCCACAATGAGAATTCTTTTCCTTTTGACCAGGAACAGCCAGACCTTCATTTGCTGGGTCAGTCTTAAAGCTGCCCGCTGATCCCAGCCTTTCTGCCACCCTTGCTGCCTTCCATCCCAGCCTAGTTTCCTCCATAAAGTCATTGGGGAAGCTAAGATTCTTGACGGCATGAGACAGAACCCTAACTCAAACTGGGGAAGCACAGAGAGTCCACATAAACTCTCTGAGCCTCAGTTTACCCTTAAGTGTAATGGGGTCATAAAAGTACATGGAGTACAGTTGATGTCAGGGTGAAAGGAGGCAGAGGTGCATGTCAAAGCCTTAAGCACTGTGCCTGGCAGGTGATAAGCACTCATGATCAGCGTGCTATTCATATTATTATTATTGTTATTACCGCTATTCAAGGGATGAGGGTCAGAGACACTGCCCCATCTTCAAAGAACTCACTGTTAAGAAGGAAAAGCATACATATGTATACAAAGATAAGTAAACATCCCAAGATCACAGTAGCCTATGATACAGCACAGCCAGAGGGAAATTTGCAGTGTCAGAGTGACACAGCACTGCAGTCAAACAGGTGTACCATGATCCAGCGCCACAGTGGGAGCGAAAAATTACACAATCCATTCATTCCGCAAACATTCACCAGGTGCCCACGACGGGCCAGGCGCCATGCCAAGGCATCGGGGCTGCAACAATGGCGAGATAGACGTCATCTCTGCCCCTGGGGGACTCCCACCCAGCAGAAGAGATAAACCCAGAACAAATAATTATTGAAGTTCAGTGGAGCTCAGAAGAAAAATTATATTAGGCCATAAAACGTCTGCCAGAAAGCAGAGCTTAGTCTGAGGGTGTAGCCAGCAAGGCTTCTTTCCCGAAGAAGTGGAGATTAAAGGGCATGAGAGTCGGCAGGGAGACCAGCTGGATGAGACCTGGAGAGTATTACACATGATATTTAGGGGTGACATCTGCCTTCTACCATAAGGCAGAGCAGTCGAGGCTCAGTCCAGAGTTGAAATGTGTAGGGTCTAATCCCAGCTCCACCACGTGCTAGCTGTGACCTCTCAGCCAATATAATGCAGCTCTCTTAGCCCTAGTTGTTTCATCTGCATAATGATCATGATGTCAGCACCTCACTGGATTAGGTGAAATAACAAATGTGAACTACTTAGCACAATACCAGTCAATCCTATTTTAGATGCAAGTAATAGAAAAACAAATATAAATGGTTTAAAGGCAAAGGAGTTGTATTTGTTTACGTAACTGAAAAATTCAAGGGTAGATCTTTGGATTTCAGGAAGGGCTTGATCCAGGAGCTCACACAATGTCACCGAGGTTCAGTCTCTCTCGATTAGTGCCTCTTCTGGTATGGCTTTTCTTTGGGGCAGGCTCTTTCCACACTGTGACCCTGCAGCTCTGGGATCATCCTTTCCTAACTCAGTAAGTCCAACAGAAAGAGAGGTTTTCTAGTATTTGCAGGATGAGTCCCAGGATTGGCTCTCATTGGGCCATCTTGGATCACATGTTCATCCCTAAATCCTAGGCCCTTGGCTTACACTCCATGCACGGTATCTGTTCCTCCATGTCAGGCACTGGCAAGCAATTCCCAAGTGTTATCTCAAGCCTGGCATCAGCCTGGCAAAGTGGGCTCAGAGAGATGCAGTGCCTTGCCCTGGATCACACAGCCAGGAAGTGCTGAGGCTGGGTAGGAGCCCAGGCTCTCCAGCTTCGTGCCTGGTGCCCTCAGTTACATGTCAATCTCTAGAGTTGAGGGAAAGAAGATTTAATTCCATCCAAACCATATGGCCAGAGAATGAGGAAGAGTGGTTTCTCAAGGGAATATTAATGTGCTGTACAGAAGAAAGGCTACCAGAGAAAACAGGACAACCTATGTCTACCATAGCAACCACACAGAGACACAGGGTGACGATGGACAGTGCAGAATAATCCCTCAGTGCCACCTCATCCTACCCTCAGCCATGGAGTGAGCCTCATCTCCCATTCAGACATCCTGGTGTCAGAAGGACAGAGAGGTTAAGAGAGCAAATTCTGGGACTAGACAGCGTAGATGCAAACGCGCCATAGCACCTTCTAGCTGTGTGACCTTGGCAAGTTTCCTGAGCTCTCCCTGCCTCTCTCCTTCTCTATAAAATGGGCATAACAATAGTATTTACCTTGTAAGGTGTTGGTGCGGCTGAGATGAGGTAATACAAATAAAGCTCATGTAAACTCATTTTCATTAAGCACCCAACTGTGTGCCTCACGCTCAGCTGAGACTTCCATGTAGTCCTCATCTAATCTTCATCACAGACATGAGTTTTTGGACCCCTGCACTTCTGATGAGGAAACTGAGGCTCAGAGAGGTGCAGTGACTTGCCTACAGTCACCCAGCTAGTGAATGGCTGAGCTGGAGCCCGGTCCCAGGCTTTCCAATGCAACATCTGAGCTCCCGCCACGCTCCGCACGGAGCCAAGCCGGGGAATCTGACAACCCAGCAGCCCAAGTGGAAAGAGAGAGCAGGTTTCCAAGGAGAAGGAGGAGAGGTGTTGGGAACATGCAGTTATTTACAGGATGCCGTGTGGGCTGCTGCATGCGAGAGGGAGCCGTCCTGAGGTGAGGAGGGAGCGGGAGAGGCTGGGTCCTCAGTTTCCTCATCTAGAGCCAGAGATGATGATGGCAGCCCCTCACCAAGAGTGGGCCGATGAAAGGGCACAGCAAATGTGCAAGGCCTGGGCACAGAGGATTCTCAGGAAGGTGAGGGAGTGGGGGAGGGGAGGACCAGCTGGGGTGTGATTAGATGGCTGTTGTCTTCATCAGTAGAACCAGAGCCTGACCCAAGGACCGTGGGCCTCAGCGTTCCCAGAAGTGAGGAAGGAACCTGCCTGGATCCTTCACTGCAGGCCTCGGTTCTCCAAAAATGGCAATTCGCTAAGGAAACTGAGCTGGCAAATGCAGTCAGAGAATTTAGGACTGGGGACCCAAGAATTGAACTAAGGACTCATGGCAGATTCTACCTGCTTTTTAAAACCTCTCAAGGGCCCCATCTGAGTCTGATGGCATCCAGGCCTCTCACTAGGGCAGATGAGGCCCCAAACAATCTGGGACTCCATTCCTATCACATTCCCTGCCACCTGGGCTCTATTCCATCCGGGAACAAGCTGAGCTCCATCCCAGCTCAGGGGAGCGTCCTTCAGGCCACACTTTCTGCCCCAGATCTTCAGCATGGGCCTCATCCAATTGTTCAGGTCAAGCTCAGATGTCACCTCCAGGAGTCTTTCTGGGACATCCCTGCCCTGTCTTTCTTTCTCAGAAAGAAAACTGGTTTTCTCTGTACAGCACTCACCACTCAGAATTATCTTTCCATTCACATATGCTCCTTGACTTACAATGGGGTTGTGTCCCAATAACCCCATCATAAGTTGAAAATATTGTAAGTTGAAAATGCATTTAATACACTGAAACTACTGAGCATCATAGCTGAACCTAGCCTACCTTAAACATACTCAGACACTTACATTAGCTTAGTTGTGCAAAATCAACTACCACAAAGCTACTTTATAATCAAGCGTTGGATATCTCATGTAATGTATTGAATGCTGTACTGAAAGTGAAAAACAGAATGGTTGTATGGGTTCTCGAGGTATGGATTCTACTGAATGTGTATTGCTTTCACACCATTATAAACTCAAAAAAATCATAAGTTGAACCATTGTAAGCTGTTGTAACTGTTAATTGCCTGTCCACTCCCACCAGAAACATCCCATTAGGCAGGGCCCTCCGCTGCCTTATTCACCCTGTAATCCAGCTCAGAGACATGCCTGGCCCACAGCAGGTGCTCAGGGAACAGTGTTAAGTGAATACGGAGGCGCTGGTCTCTGCTGGGCAGGGGCACGATGGTTGATTCCAGCTGCTGGTTGCTGCGTGCCTCCCAGTGCCACAGCCTATGTGTACACTGTCTCAGCCCAACAATGTGCCTGGAAGGAAAGTGTCAATATCCCACTTTGCCAATGAGGGAGCTTAGGCTCAGAGAGGAAAGTTGACTTGCACAGAGTCACACAGTGAGGGCGTGGCAAAGTCTGGATACAAACCCAATGCCCCTTCCTGCCACTCCCTGGGGAAAAAAGCTCTGAAGAACAGTACGTAATAAGAAGTGAGAGAGCCCCTTTGGGGAGATCTTCCTGGAGCCCCAAAGTGCTCAATACTAAGAACTGGGAGTCGTGAGCTGGTACCTGTGGTGGAGATGACCAGAGCACACCCATACCTGGCTTACCTCTCTTCTGAGCACAGATGACACCACTCTTCCCAGCGCCTTGCAGCAGGCAGGCCCAAGGCACTAGGCCTGGCCAATGAACGGTGAACAGAAGTGTGGCAATCTGTGAATCCATGAAGATCCTGGCAGGGAGCATGGACCACCCCATCCGGCCCATTTGAGGAGAGCTACGTCAAGGCATGGGCAGGGTGAACAGATCCCACAAGTATGGTGCAGCTCTTGGGGGCCAGTGTCAGTGGGGAGCCTGAGGGGCAAGAAAGGAGCAGTTGCCAAGCCTAGAGAGGGTACAAGCAGGAAATGTACACAATAAGTTACACCAAATGCATCCCAATGACAAAATGACAACCCGATGGGGCCGAAGCATGGAAGGAACCTGTGAAGTTACAAGTTCTTCACAAGTGGGCTGCAAAATGCAAAAAAGCTTCCGACTTCAGCTGAGAGGCACTCTCTGACGGTGCTCTTTTCCTTGCCTCTAATCCCTGCCAGTACCTCTTTGATAAAACCCAGGAAAGCCAAGGCCTGTTGATTGATCTATGTGCAGCAGCCTCCTGGGCATAGGGCAGTGGGGGAAGGGGGAGGGCAGAACTGGAGGAAGATACAGAAGCTAGCTTGAAGCATCATTCTCCAGCATGGAAACCTTGGTGGCACACGGCTCCCTCTTGTACCACAGAAGCCACATGTTATGATGGCATCACAAAATGATGGAGCCTCTATGAGCCTCACCAGCCTAGCACAGTGTCCCTCCTCCAACTACAGCCTGGCATACTCTGATCATCAGAGTGGGAACCAAAACAAAACATAGCAAAATCAACAACAAGCTAAGGAGACACATCGGAGAGGCTATTGCAAAGAAAAAAAGCATCTCTGGAAAATATTTGAAACTTGATGACTTGGAATCAAAAGGCATAGCCAGAGCAGAGAGGTCTTGAAATTATGCAGTCCAAAAAACACCCTGAAAGTCACCTTGGGAAGGCCTGTGGGACTGAGAATAAGAGGTCTTTCAAATGCATCAAATGGAAAGAGGCCAGATAAAGAACCGGCAACGTGCTTAATGATCACAGCTCTGAGATGAAAAAGAGACATCTAGAAGATCTGAGGAAGCCTCAGCCCCAGTCCCAGCTGAGGAGGACCTCAGGGAAATCCCAGCACCCAAATGGTCTCTTGGAAGTAGGGGCACCAAAGGCACTGCTCTTGCAGACAAACGTTCCAACTCCAATTGACAAACTAGATGCAGACAAATTGCCAGAAACAGATGGCACGCGCCCAACAATGCTGATGCCACTCAAGGGTGAAATTGCAGAGCTGTTGGCCAAAAATATGTGCATCTTTGAGGGGTTGTGGAGATAAGAACTGGGATCTGTGGATATGATGTTTGGACTTTGGCAAATCTTTAAGCAATCACTACCATTGTGAGCTCCCTCTCTTTCAGTCAATGTGACCATGGGGACCAGCTTGTGTAGGTCAAGATGCAGCTTAGAGATAAAGGATAATCAACTTCTTCTTGGAATGCGAGAATGTTAACTGGTGGGACTTCCCAGGATCCGGACCTGCCTGATGAGAAGTTTTCTGAAGTAGGGAACAGACACACAGCTCCAAAGTTACAGATTCCAGCAGGTCCCTTCCAGGTGGCTGAGACAGAAACCTAACTCTACTTCAAATGAAGTAGAAGGGCAGCATTTATTGGCTCACATAACTGAAAAATGCATGAGCAGAAAAAGCTTCAAGGCACATCAGGACCTGGGCCCTCAAACACTGTCATCAGGAATTTGTCTCCTGCCCTTCTCTCAGCTGTGTGTTTCTCTGCATTGTCATTGCCCTTGGTCAGGCCCTTCCCGGGTGGTGGCAAACCAGTCACCAGCTCCTCAGGCCCACATTCTGCCAGCCCTGCTAATCCTATAGAAAGAGCCTCCTTTTGTTAGGCACTGTAGCTCATGCCTGTAATCTCAGCACTTTGGGAGGCCAAGGCAGGAGGATCACTTGAGCCCAGGAGTTCAAGACCAGGCTGTAGCCCCAGCTACTGGGGAGGCTCTCTTGATCCCAGGAGGTTGAGGCTACAGTGAGCCATGATTGTGCCATTGCTCTCCAGCTTCTCTCTCTTTAAAAAAAGAAAGAAAAGAAAAGAAAGAACAGTCTTTTTCCCATTGGTTCCAGCTAAAGTCCCAGGGCTGACTCTCATTGGCTGAGCTATGTCACTTGCCATCCTAGAGCCAATCACCATTGGCTGGATAGCCAGACAGCTATCCAGCACTCTAATTAGCTGGCTATAGATCTAATGCCCACCCACGGCAGTGGGACATAGAGTCACCCCATCCAAACCACAAAGACTGAGGGTAGAAGAAGAAAGGAACTCCAAGCAACACCAGACAGGTCAATTATCACCACAGTAAATTACACCAGAAACATCCCAATGACAAAATGCCATAGTTGTAGGGCCAGTGCATGGAAGGAACTCATGGGGTTATATCTGTGGGTAAGAAATTAAATTTAAAAAAAAAGCCTACAGAAGGGGCAAGTGCAAGATTTCAACAAGGATGCCAGAGCTATTATTACTCTCTGTGGTCCAGAAAGTGGCCTCAGTCTGCAAATCCTGCTCCTGAGAAGGGAGACCTCAAAGCCCATGGGCCAGGACAAGCTATTTCAACCCCAAGTAGGTGGGGGCAATGCCAGGCCTGTATTCTACCTCTGGAAATATTCATTGACAATCCACAATCAAAAAAGGCTTGGGCTTGATGTTGGGGATTCAGGGACGAGCAAGGCATGCCCTTACCCTCAAGCAGCTTAAGATCCAGCAGCAGGAGACAACCAAAGAGAAAAAAAGGAAAACAGGCACCCGGAGGTGTGGCGGGCTCTGCAGCCGGGAGCGCTATGTGGGAAAGAGTCGGGGTAAACAGGTTGACAAAGGAAGTGGAAGTCAGATTAAGGGGGGCCCTAGTGGGTTTGGACTCAATGCTGCAGGTCATGGTGAGTCCTCAAAGGCCTTTTAGCACAGGAGTGACCAAGCAGGGTGAAGCTTCGCCACCTTAATGGAGCCAGATAAAGGCCCAGTGGAGAGTCACAGAGAGGATCAAAAGGCTGGCAACAGGCCTGGGAGGGAGACGGCAGAGGAAAGGCTGGGAAGCTGAAAGTGGGGGAAGCCTTAATCAAAGTCAGGCAGGGGAGCACAGCTGCTTGCTGATGCTGGACCCAGGTGGGGACAGAGCGGCCCTGTGAAGTCAAAGAGAATGTTGCTTTGTTCAACTTCCACCGGGAAAGATGAATGTGGCACACACACACCACAATGTCCTTTATATAACCATGACCCCCTCAAGGAGGAGTGTAGGCTGGAAACCGGAACTAAGTCACCGACAAACAGGTTTCGGTGCAGTCCTGAATAACAATCACAAAGGAAGGCAGAGGGTCACCTGGGTGTCTGGGCATGCTCCTTAATCATTCATTAAACAACCACTTCCTGAGGGCCTGTTTTGGGCCTGGCCTTTCTCTGGGCTCTGAGCCCTGAAGCTGGCGTGCTCCTGCCTTATTCTGCCATAGCCCAGTGCCTGCTGAGAGCACCCTGCCCCTGAGTGTGTTTGCTCGTGCAGTGTCCACGTCTCCTACTGGAAGAGACAGAAATTTGTGTATTTTCTCACCATGTATCCCCAGCAACAAGAAGAGTCCTGGCACACAGTAGATGCTCAGTATGTGTTTGCTAAGTAAAGGACTCCTTCCTCTTCGGTGAGTCCCATCCTCCAAGAGCTCACAATCCAGTAGGGAAGTCAGCCAAGAAAGCGACCGTAGGTATAAAGCTTAGTGCTACAATGAAGGGGTCCACATGGACGCATGAAAGAAACCCCGGTTCCGTCCTATTTCCCAAATTGGGTTTTTTTAATGCTCTAGCTGAGCCATGAGGGTCAAAGCAAAGGCTTGCCAAGTGCACTGAGCAGACAAAGGCAATCCACCCAGAGCAAACAGCACAGGCAAAAGCTCAGAAACATGGCTGAGGTTGTGGCGTGTCCAAGAACTGTAAGTCATTTGGTGTTGATGGGGCACAAGTGGCTGCTATGAGGCTGCAGAAAGCCGTCAGGGTCTGATCATGGAGGGCCTTCAAGGCCAGTTTAAAGGGCTTGGATTTTATACTGAAGGCAATGGGAAGACATTAAAGGATTTTATGTTAGTGAGGATCCTTTTGATTTCAAGTAAACAAACAAACAAACAAAAAGCAAAACTTCAAGTGGCTTTAAACAACAAACAAAGAGAAGAGAAGAGACAAAAGTAGAAGCCCCAGAATGGGGTCTCTCTGGCCCTCTCGGCTCATGTGCCTTCGATTGATCTCTGGGACCAGGGGGACCAGATGTGCTGATCAGTCCAGCCCAGGTCATGTGATCCACCACCCATGGATCCAAATGAAATACACAGGTGGGCTCCTCCCAAGCCGACTCCACGTGAGGGAGGAGTTGGCCAAAAAGCTGTGACCACAGCGTGTTTTAAGGAGAGGAGTGATGCAGTCAGATCTGTGTTTTAGAAAGCTTCGATTCTCCTACAGGTCTGGAAGCCAGTTAGAAAGTAAAGGAGAAGGTGAGAGCAGAGGCAGGTGTGGTGGTCGGAGGCTGCTGGTGAGAGCATGGCTGAGCCACGCTGATTGGAAGTGAGCAAAGGCTTGCCCCAGAGGGAATTTCTTAGGTAAGTCCTTAGGGCACAGCTCTGAGTCCTGACCTTCAGCTCCATCACTTTTGATCACCTTGAGACCTAGAACGTCCAGCCCAATCAAGGACCAGCCTATGATGAGGTCCCCATGTAGGGTACCCTAGCAGGATGATCCAAACTCTGGGACCAGTTGCCCTGAAACTGTAGACCCAGGCTTAGCTTCTAGAAACCCCCAATCTCCCTCAGGAAATGTGGCCACCTGCAGAGACACACCAAGTTCAGATGCTGTTGCTGCTGCTTCTTGGCGGTGTTACCCTGAACAAGGGCTTAACCTCTCTGAGTCTGAATATCCTTATCTGAATATAAAGCGGAGGTAATGATATTTAAGGTAACGGAGGCGAGAGCCTTGGGATTAAATCAGATAAAGATTATGAATCACCTTCCCCTGCGAGACGCTCAGTCAATGAAAATCCCTTCCTCTTCTGCCCTTTAAGCTTTTCCCTGGTTTCATCTTCCCAAAACCTCTCCAACCATTTGCTTGTTTGCCAAATAAAAGGGGGTTTTGTTTTATTTTGTTTTTCTGCCAGAAAGAAACAACTGGAGGTGGAGTGGCCCAGAGCAGCCATTTTTAGATTTGTGGGTGGAAAACTCTTCCTGTTCTTGGGCCTGAAGTCTATGTCCCCTCTTGACTTTCATCAGACAGTTCCCATTTGGGGGCAGAAATATTCTAGGCCCCTATGTGCAGGAGAGGAAGGGAGGAAGCCAAGAAAAGGGGCAAAAGAAGAACGATCTCCCCCATTTTCCTCTAAGCTTTAAATTCTTTCTTTTTCATTCCAACTTAAATACATGCAGGGAGATTATGAGGCATAGTTCTTTGACCAAGACGATCATAAAACGAGGTTTTGTCTAATGGTCGCTGAGCCCTGAACTCCAGAAGAAAATACTATGCCTTGCCTGGGTGTTGGAGAGAAAGAGAGAATTAATATTTGCTGAGGCTATGCTGCTGTTTCCTAAGCAGTGTTTGATTAGAGCCACACAACCACCCTAGGAGGTAGAAATCACTCCCCATTTCACCAATGGGGACACAGTCTCAGGGAGAAGTCACACATCAGGGTCACATGGGAAGGGGCAGAGGACTAGTGAGATTTAACTCCCTGTCTCTGCGTTGCCAGTGTCTGTGGCTGCCACCACCATGAAACCTCTGAGATGACTTGGGTGGCCCCAGAGCTTTCGTGCATCAGGAGCAGGGGGTGCCAGCCACCCCTGCCCCTTCCCTGCTTTCAGCCTCCAATCCCATCTGGCTTGCAAGCTGTGTGTGTTTGATTCTCCTCCTCAGAGCTCTCTCTTCACTGAGACTGCACTTAACATGTTGTATGGTCATCGACTATTTGCCGGCATCTGTCTCCTGCTTGCTTCCAAGTGCTTCGAATCAGAGTCTAGGATCTGGAGAGTGTGAACTGGTCCGTGTGTTAGCGCTCACTTTGTTCCACAGTGACAGCATTTGCATCTCACTGTGGAACAAAGTCGGGGAGAGAAACTCCAAAACTTCTTGTACAC
Organism: Cebus imitator; assembly: GCF_001604975.1. Classification (NCBI taxonomy): domain Eukaryota; kingdom Metazoa; phylum Chordata; class Mammalia; order Primates; family Cebidae; genus Cebus; species Cebus imitator. The sequence continues at coordinate 586,597 of NW_016107999.1, forward strand.
TTCTGCCTGGGAGAGCTCTTGGGGTGCTGTAGGCCCTCTGTACATGTTAGATAAGAGAATGAGTGAGTGAAAAATACCTGCTTCATAGGGTTGTCGGGATTATGTCATGGATATCAACCTTTTAAGCACATGTCTTAAAGGGTTGATATTCATGACATAAGCCAGACAACCCTACGTAAGTATACGGCTTAAGGGTTGATATCCATAACGTTCCTAAAGCAATGTTTGGCATACAGGGTGTTTAGGATGTGTGGAGCTGGGTGCTGAGTTATACCTAAAAAAGAATACTTACCTAGGAGTGAGAAGCTTCATTAACTTGTTGTGTGACCTTGAGAAAATCCTTTCCCCTTTCTTAGCCTCTGTCTCCCCATTTGGACACTGGGTTAGATGACCAGAAAGTTATCTTTTCATTACTGGTTTTTTAATGCGTGTCCCATTGTCTCCCTCATCCAACCCTCCCCCAACCACACACACACACACACACACACACACACACACACACGTGCACACACACGCTCGTCTATTAATCTCCACTGCCCCTTGGCACTCTCTCTCTCTTTCATTTCCTTGACCAGAGGCCCCATAAGCTTATTAACCTCTGTTGTCCATGTTCCTCCAATATTCCTGCTTTAACAAAACAGCAACAATGTCCTTTTGAATTGGCTTTTATCAACGAGCAAGATCTGTTTTGTGGGCCAGAGTGTGCTGGTTCTAAATGGAAAGTAGAAGTCATTTCCACCTCACTTACTCCATAAATGCAGGGTTCTGCCGGCTGCCTCTGCACCAAGATGGAAAGAACATCTATCTTCACAAATGTAGGCGACACCGTAGAGGCAGCCCTTCAAGGGACAAGGGAAAAAAAGCTTTCCATTCCAAAAGGAACAGGAAGGCTGGAAACTAAAAATTCCTCCTAGAACAGGAACAAAATCACACTCCAGGGTCACTTCCAACTTCACAATTCTTGACACTGAGATTCATAGAATTTAAGATTCTAAAGTTGTGAGTGAATGTATAATTAGTCGATTTGAAGCTTCTATGAATCCTCAAATATTCTACGGTTCCATGATCCAGTTTTTCTATAAGATGAGGGTCCAGGATCTTATGATTCTCTGACTTGATTGACCCAGGGTGAGGTTTTTTCAACCAGTGGATGAGTCAGAAACACCTGGGGAGCTGGGCAAAAGATGCAAATTCCTGGGCTTTCATAGCAGAGATTTTGGTTTGCGCCACGTGGGATGAAGCACAAGAATCTGCAATTTTTTAACAAGTCCCCCACTCCAGTGGTTCTGAGTAGGAGTGGGCTACTCTTTGACATATAGTGTTGTAGGGAGCCTATAATTCTGCGATTCTAAAATGGTCTTTTGCATGATTCTAGTATCCTGCAATAACTGTTATTCTATTTCCCTGTGGCTAAGAAGGTTTAATGTGTAAAAACTGTCTTTCCAAGCATGAGTTTCACAGGTGGAGAGGAAAAGGGACCAAGCTTCCTGAGGGTGGACAGACACTCAGGAAGGGCACCCTCTTGAGAGCAAGGAAAGCAAACTTTGATGCTACACAGATTGTCCCTGGGCAAGTCCGGATCTGGGACTCAGAAATGAGGTTGCTTGGTTGGGGTCATTGGCTGGCTATAGCGAGAGGCCATCAGGGAATAGTTCTTGATGGACAGGGACGTCCAAACACATCTTAAAGAGTTGAAAGGACTGAGGTTGGAGGAAGGGAGATAGAAGTCATAAATGAGAGCTAGAAAAAGAACCAGATGCAAGAGGGGAAAGATTTGTTACCAGAACATTCTTCCTTTGATAGGATGGGGGGCAAGGGGACCGCAGACTGGTATGCAAACATGAAAATGCAAGGTTTCAGGAAAGCACCGGATGAGAAGGAACTAACCATGTGAAGAAATCTAGGGGTACAGTGTGGGCTGGAAAAGGACTGCTTTGACATGCTAATGAGTGCCTGAATCTGGGAGGTGGGACAGGATGAAGGTTCACGCGGAGGACCTCTGAGGAGGTGCTGGGCAGATGCTGGGTTGGGAGAGAGGCTCTGAGTTAGGGACAGGGCTTTGGGATACGGAGGAGCTCCCCAGGGGAATTTTCACAGGGACTTCATGCACCACCAATGAGTCAGAGTTCAGATGTTGAGCCTGGTACCCTCTTTCTGTGAAACAAAAGTGAAGAATGAACCCAGGTGGCATGGTTTCTGCCTGTAATCTCAGAGCTTTGAGAGGCTAAGGCAGGATTGCTTGAAGCCAGGAGTTCGAGACTAGCCTGAGCAACATAGTGAGACCTTGTCTCCACTGAAAATGAAAAATAAAAATCAGCAGGCTTGGTGGTGCACTCCTGCAGTCCCAACTACTCAAGAGGCTGAGGTGGATCACTTGAGCTCAGGATTTTAGGGCTATGATTGTACCACTGCACTCTAGTCTGGGCAACAGAACAAGACCTTGTATCTTAAAAAATAAAATAAGAATGAAGGGTGCTGGGGCTTCTGCAGCTTCCCAGGTGGGACAGGAGCCAGCAAGTTGGAATAATCAGGGCCCTTCTGGTGGGGGCAGAATATATAAGGAGGGGTCAGTCACTCTCTATGACATATTTTGCCTGCATACCTGCCCAGTGGTAATGACACATTCGTGGCTGTACACACACACCTTTACTGCCCTACACAGTAGCAGTGACACATGTTCCAGCCCACTGTGACACACTCATACCTGCAATCTTACCACTGATGGTTACACAGCACGACATCATTTCATACTGATGGTAACACCCTGTCACCTGGGGCATCCCTGGTTGACAGCAGCACTTAGACATACACCAATATACAGAAATGGTGACATGTCTCCAGAGTGTTTGTGCCTGGCACAGTCTATTTAAATGGTGCCCCCTGTGGTTGTGCAGTATACAACCTGCACAGCTGTATGTGGTGCTCTTGCCTTACAGCTAAATGCTCAAGCAATGCCACTGACTTACTCTCTGCTAACAACACCCCACTTAGGTCTATACCATCACACACCAACAACACACTCACACCAGTCACTTTCCATCGGGAGGGAAACACCACCACACACTGAGAGTCACAGACCCACGCCTGCCCTGACACACACTGATGATGACACACAGTGCCTGTGTCACTGCACAAGAGTGCTGCCACTCTCCCACACTGCCGGACACCGAAATACACAATTGCACACTTATGGGTTCACTCTCACATTGTGCCATTCCATGTTGAAGGAGGCAGACTGGGACCCTCACAGTGATGGCATCGGGCCATTGTCAGTGACAAGAGGGAAGGCACTCATCAGATGAGTGAGGTGGCCCAGGGCCCTTCTCTGTGTACCACCCCCACAGTTCTGTTTCCTCGGGCACATGGCCAACCTCCCAAATCAAGACCAACTCTGCCCCTCCAGGCTCACACTAGAATGACAGGATGTGAAGTCAGTGTCTGGAGCATTTCAATGTCTCCGTGCACCCACCAGTGTAACTCCCAGCAAGCTCAGGACCAGTCAGCGAGCTCCAGATCAGAGCTGGTGCCTGGCATTTCCTAGACACCCCCTCACCTCCCACATGGCATCCAGGATGCCCTCTGGTCTGAGGCAATTGCTGGGAAGAAATGGGCTGACCTTTGGACAGGTGCTTTATGCACGTTTTCTCACTGATCATCGCATTTATGTTCTGTGGCAGTTGTCATTCCTCACACATTGTTCCTCAGTCCTTACACAAAGTACTAACATTAGCTCTCTTGATTGGCTTCCTACTGAACATTCAAGGCATATACCTATCATCTTACAAATCTGTTCAAATCTGGACCCCTCCTCCTGCCCCAAGGGCACATAAATAAAAGTGGAAATTCAGCTCCAGCCAGGATAAGTCACCTGAAGCAGAGCCACATCTATATTTTACCAGGTGACTCTTAGAAGCTGTCTACAGAGCAGGCTCAGCAAGGACTTGCACTGGGCCTGTTTGCACTCCCGCGGGATTAGAGATGCAGGAGATAAAGGAAATGCTGGCAACCCACATGACATAGGACCCCAATCTGGGTGTGAATTCGTGGCAGGTTTTTTTTTCCTTTTAGTGAGAAAATGGAGAACAGGGAAGACTATAAATGCCAATGCAAAAAAAAAAAAAAATCTGCAGAGCAAAAGTTACATTTCCATAGGCTGTGGGATGTGTCAGGAGAAAAGCAGCCCCACGTACTGGAAGGACCACAGAACTCAGTGTCAGGCAAGCCTGGTCTGGAACTCTAGCTCTGCCAAAGACTCATTTTATCTCCCTGGGCCTCAACTTTCCCATCTTGAACATAAACACTTGTATAAATTAAATGAGAAAATGTAAATTATATAAAGCACCAAGGTTGACAACTGAGACATAATAAAAACTCAAATATTCACTATTATTAGTAGTATTTTAATCATTAGGAAATGGTTATCATATTCAGCAACTTTTTCAATAAAAGTAGGGCATCTGGGTAGTATGTCAGGGCTGGTAACACTGAATAGGGAGCAGGTACTCATCTGTTCATCATCTTTCTTTAATGTTTAAAGTGTCATGATTTATCCCCTCATTGCTCAACAAAATGAAGTCACCAAAACTTGGCTGAGCTGCCTTCCTATTCACCAATAAGATTTTCTGTAGCGAGACACAGTTCGTGTCAGCTTAGGCAGTTTTTTATAGACTCAAAGATGCTTGGGTTCAAGAAGGGCTTTGGCCATCACCTGGACCATCCTCCCACCCACCTGCCATCTTCCAGAGATGGAGAACCCACAACCCCACATGGGGCAGTCCATGCTATGGCTGGACAGCTCCGATGGAGAGCAGATTCTTCCTCTCAGAGCTTCTGCCTGCTTCCTTTACCTTTCCCCCATTGCCCTAATTCTATCGCCAGCAATAGAAAAAGCAATAGTACTACTCTTCCCCTGCCACAGTTATTCATCCATTCAAGCACTTCCTTAGCACCTACTTTGCCAGGCACGTTACTAAGTGGGTGAATTATAAATTAAGCAGGAATTGCCAGCCCTTCAAGGGCTAATGCCCACTCAGTGTTCTTTCTTCCAGGTGAAAGGTCCTCAAATCCTCCAACTTTCCCTCATTTGACCTGATTTCCAGATGCCCACCAACAAATAAAGCCCCTTCTCAAGCCTGACATACTCAAGCTTCTCAAAGTCCATCGTAACGTGTGGTTCCCAGAACTGAGCTCAGCATTTTCCCTAACCCTCAGCTGAATTTGTAGCCCAGCTCAGTTGACTTCCATGTCAAAAGCAACTTCAGTTGTGGAAAAACCCCAGTTGTAACCAGAGTGCTGCCAGCCAGGTCCTATTTACTGAGCATGTTCTTGAAGCACATGAAGAAAGAGGGGACGAGGAGGACTGTGACTCTTGAAATGACATGATGTCAGATCTCTATGCTCAGAACTCCCCTCAGGCAAACTTTGAGCTTTGCATTAGTGGAAAGTCTAAGTCACTCTAATCAAAGAGCCTCCCTGCCACTGCCATCCTCCTCTGAGCATCTGCCCTAGGAAAGGGAAGAAAAATAAAGAATAAGCGTTCTATGCTGATGGCCCAACACAGCGCTCACCATGGAATGCAGCCCTAAAGGAGGGGCCTTCCTTACACAAAGCCTATAAGGGAATAACAGACATAGGCTTCAGAAGGTGATTCTCCAGGTGCCGAGGATGGGTTTACCAGTGGCCTCTGACTTGCAGGGGCTCTCTCACTTTAAGGCCTCTGCTGTGATCGTGTGTGAAGGGATAAGTTCCCTGTCATTGGAGCAAAATCACATCTCTGCAGCTCTTGTTGCCCCTTCCTTGGAAAGAAGACATCCTCTTAGAAGCAGAAGTCATCTCCACCCTGACATACCCTGATGAATGTATAAACTCCTGCAGATCTTTCAAAGGCCTCATGCAAGGCCCTTCCTTTCTGAAGCCATTTTCCTACACATCGAGCTGGATTAAAGGGAGCAATTGGGAGCCAAAAGATGGCAGGCAGAATAAAGAGGCTCATTAGGAGAGAGTAATAAAACAAAAACAGGAGTACAAGCGGAAGAGGAAAGCCTGGGGCTGGGAGCAGATGTTGCGCTGCCTTTTGGAAGTCCTTTTTCTTTCCTGGGCATAGGAGGAAAAGAAATGACCTTCTAGAATAAATTTTGCCAGAGGAGTTCTTATTTTTCACAGGATATCAGATCTCAGAGGGATTGGTGAATGGCTTGCCTAAGGTCCACTGCAGTTTTGCAGCAGCCTCCTCTCTCTGGGTGCACAGTGGAGGTTCCTGACCCACTGTCAGGGTCTTGCCCACACACTCCATCAGTGTTTCCTGAGTGCTCCTGTGGCCGGGCACTGTGCTAGGGGACTGCAAAGATTACCTTGCCATGGTGCAGTCCTGAAGTTGCTCACAGGCAAGAGGCAAGCCAGCAGGTGGAATGGAGGTCGCTGAGGCGAGGGCTTGTCTAGGTGGCAGGAGCCCCAAGGAGTGTGACCACTCTGCCTGGAGAAACCAAGGAGGGCTTTCCCAAGGAGGCAAACTTTGAGCTTTGCTTTAAAGAACCCTTCTTCCACTCCCTGCCCCCACCACTCCTCAGGAGCAGCAAGCCTGTGGGCCTGGAGCTGTGACTGGGATGTATGGCTGCAGGGAGACAGCAGGGGGGTCTGCAAGGGGGAGGAGAACCGTGTAAGGTGGGGGAGGGAAGGGTGGAGAGCGAGAAAAGTGGAGGGAGAAGGAGGGAGAAAGGAGGGAGAAGGAGATGGGGAGGGAGGGGGAGAGGAAGAGAAGGAGGGGACAAGGGGGGAGGGACGGAGGGAGGGAAGGAGGGAGGGAGAGATAGAAGGAGGGAGGGAGGGAGGGAGGGAGAGAGAGAGATTTGAATTTCCCATCTGGAAGGGGAGCGGTAGCACGTCAGGGCCCGGCTAAGGGGCGTGATTGGAGGGCGCCTTCGGCAGCCGCCAGCGGCAGGAGCCGCGGCCCCAGCTCTCCTGGCGGAGTTGCACGCGGCGGCAGGAGCTGGAATAGCAGAAGGAACCGCCTCGTGGAGTCGGGCCGGAGCCCTGCAGTGGCTCAGACTGTTGCAGGGACCTCCAGGTCGGTGCTAGCCAAGGGCCGGGAGGGCGGAGCCGGGCTGTGGGCAACAGGGTCCCAGCTCTCGCCTCGGGGCCTCGGGGTAACTCGGGAAGCTGGGGAGCACGGCTTTCGTGGGGACAGCTCCCCAAGGCTGCCTGGGCGCCGGATGGGGACCGAGTGGCGGTAGCGGGCACACTCCCGAGAGCGCTCTCCGTGGTGCTGGAAGGACAGCTCCCTGCGAGGGGCTGCAAGCAGGCGGCTGCCAACCGAGGGGAGGCGTGGGCCCGAGCCGGAGACCCCGGGCAGAGCCCGAACGGCCGGGCTCCCGAAGCCAGGACCGCCCAGGCTGCGGCGGGAGACTCAAGTCTGAACCCAGAGAACAACTTTGAGCTCTCGGGGGTGGGGGACGTCGATCTAATCTACTTCTGGCTGTGCCTAACCGGGAGCCTGCCGGAGCACGCTTAGCCTGGGAGAAGGGAGCCGCCCCCGAGGGGTACAGCTAGTGCTCCCGGAGTGAGTCAGAGGGCGGCGGCAGGGGGGCGGACAGACCGCAGGTGCAGGGGAGGAGAACGTAAACGTCCACAGGGGATGGGGGCCAAGGGGACTATTCGTCCCTTCTCGGAGGAGCCGCAGCTTGGGCAGCGCACGTTCGTAGCCTGGGGTCTTCGGGATCTGTCCCTTCTGTGCCCTCGATCTCGTCGGCCCCACTCTGCCCCCTCCCCCAGCAAAGTTTGAAACCGGGCCGGGTCTTGGGGTTGAAGGTATGTGTGTTCGGGGAAGGGACGCTCTCCGTAGCCCACCGGAAGCTCCCGGGCAGAGCTGCTGGGTGTGTGGGTCTCCGCGGGGGTCGAGAGAGGGGCGCCGGGGTTCCTGTCCTCTCTTCTGACGGGAAAACGGGAACCCCCGGCCACTTCCGCTTTTCAGCCCGAGCTGGCTCCCTACCTCCTCCCATCCTCCGCTGCCCCTCCCCTCCCCCATGCTTCTCCCATCCCGGGCTGCGGGGTGGGGACGGAGCAGGGGGAGGGGGTGGAGTGACATCTCCCGTCTCTGCCAGTGCCTTTGGCGTAGGGTCCCCTGCCAGAAGCAAATGAGTGTTGAATTGAGTTGCAGTGAATACAGCCCAGACTTGA